>NC_041382.1:355475127-355491961 GCF_002162155.2 Triticum dicoccoides | reverse complement strand
TCTTCCTCAGCCCCGGGCGCCGGAGCTCGCCGCCTCCGCGGGCGACCTCGCCGGAGCCGCACCGGCCGATCCCGGCCGCCCTTCGCCCGCCTCGCCGGAGCCCGCACCGGCGACCCCGGCCGCCGCCGCCGCCGTCCTCACCGGGTCCGGCCGGCCCCGCCGTCCTCCTCCTCCTCCCCAAGTCCGGCTCCTTCCTCTCCGGCCAAGACGAACTCCGGCGAGCAGCTCCTTCGAACCTCGAACCGCGTGCAAATCCAGATCTGATTTCGAACGGTTGATTTTTTTCCCTCCGAACCCTAATTTTTTATGCCTACTTTGACCGCCCGTAACTTTGCATCCGTAACTCCGATTTGGACATATAGTATATCAAAATGTTCGCCCCGATGAGTACATCAGTTCATTCCATTGCATCATTTTCATTTGAGCTCATCTTGATGCCCAAAATGCTGTTAGAAGGAGGCTTCATGAGTTAATTGCCAGATCTGCTAGTTCATCTTAGACTTTTGTCATTTTTGCCATGATTATTGTGTGCATGCTATGCCTGTGAGTCCTTGATATGTTTTGTTAAGCATTTTGTCTTCTTTCCAGAGGTTTAACCCATGCATTTTTAGGATGTGTGTGGTGACTTGTGCAAGCTTGCAAAGTGAGGCACCCGGTAATTCTGTTTTCAGGGACTTAGTTGTTTCACTAAGCCTGGGATATTTTAGTTCGTGATGCCATATGTTCAGCTTGTTTCCTAGTGATACGTGCCTCTTTTGAGGATGGTCAGTAAAGGAGTTTTGTTAATCATGTTATGCTCTATCCATCCATGTCTTTGTTTGCAATTATGGAGCACCCTAGCTTGAGTCAATCGAGCTCTACTTTTGCTTCGTGGTGAATCTGGGCAGATCGTCAACTCGTTTGCGATTTTGCCGATGTTATTGTAGTTGATCCGTGCATGCTATGCCATTGTTCTTGCCATGTCTAGCTAGAATTTTGTGCCTTCTTAATGGATGTATGCTTGTCTTGCCATTACTTGCACCGTAGTGAGTGCATCAAGCTCGTTTACATGCCTTCGTGAGTTATATTTCAGCATGTCTCAGTTTTCACTAAGTCTGAAAACTGATTGTGTTTTAGCTATGTTCGGGTGCCCGTTAGTATATTTTGTGATCCCTTTTGGCCTCAGGTCACTTTAGGACTTTTGTTAAGATTGTTGAGTAGCTCCATGCCATGTTCTTACTTGTCTTAATCAGTTCATGTATCATGTTGTTTTGCCGCTCCGAAGAGGGCTTCGTGATCTGAAATTTCAGACAAGTGTTAATTTCACTAAGTCTGGAATCTGTTTTGCATTTGCGTTTTTGCCATGCTTGTTTGAACCTCATAATGGATGAATTGGCCGTGGCTTAGTGCTAGTCTTTTGTTAAGAATCTTGTGTGCATCCCTGCCATGTATTTTGTTGTCATGTTTGGTGGCTGTAGCATGTTCATCTCATTGCATTTAGATGCCTACTTGCTGTAAATCGCAGACCGGTGCCATTCTTAAAAACGCTTGCCATTTCCAAACCGTAACTCCGATTCCGGTGATCTTTACATCGTTTTCAAGCGATTTCATCTCATCTTTCCAGTGGCACCCTTGGAATTCCAAGTTGAGGCCAGGTTCATGCATTTCCTGTCATATCTTGCATTTTGCATCCCGCATCGCATCCCGCATAGCATATCTTCATTTCGTCTTATTGCTTGGTCTTGCACGTGGTTGATTGTATCCTTGTTGCTTGTTTGTCTTGTTGGGTAGATCCGGGAGACAAGTTCGCTACCGAGGATTTCGTTGAGTTTGCTTGTGAGGATCCAGTCAACTCTGACAACTGTGCAGGCAAGATGATCATACCCTCGAAATCACTACTATCTTTGCTATGCTAGTTTGCTCGCTCTTGCTATGCCAATGCTACGATGCCTACCTTTTGCTTGTCAGCCTCCCAATTGCCATGTCAAACCTCCAACCCACCTTGTCCTAGCAAACCGTTGATTGGCTATGTTACCGCTTTGCTCAGCCCCTCTTATAGCGTTGCTAGTTGCAGGTGAAGATTGGAGGCCGTTCCTTGTTGGAACATCATTTATTTACTTGTTGGGATATCATTATATTGCTATGTTATCTTAATGCATCTATATACTTGGTAAAGGGTGGAAGGCTCGGCCTCTCGCCTAGTGTCTTGTTCCACTCTTGCCGCCCTAGTTTCCGTCATATCGGTGTTATGTTCCCGGATTTTGCGTTCCTTACGCGGTTGGGTTATAATGGGAACCCCTTGATATTTCGCCTTGATTAAAGCTTGCCCAGCAATGCCCAACCTTGGTTTTACCATTTGCCACCTAGCCCTTCTCTTTCCCTTGGGTTCTGCAGACTCAAGGGTCATCTTATTTACCCCCCGGGCCAGTGCTCCTCTGAGTGTTGGTCCACCTGTCAGCTACCGGTGGCCACCAGGGGCAACTCTCGGCTGGCCTACCCGTACCTAGGACAATTTGAGTGTGCCCTGAGAAAGAGATATGTGCAGATCCTATCGGGATTTGTCGGCACATTCGGGCGGTGTTGCTGGTCTTGTTTTAACCTGTCGAAGTGTCTTGAGTTACCGAGATACCGAGTCTGACCGGAACGTCTTGGGAGGAGGTCTATTCCTTCGTTGATCGTGAGAGCTTGTCATGGGCTAAGTTGGGACTCCCCTGCAGGGATTGAACTTTCGAAACCCATGCCCGCGGTTATGGGCAGATGGGAATTTGTTAATGTCCGGTTGTAGAGAACTTGAACCTTAATTAATTACAATGAATCAACTGAGTGTGTTACCGTGATGGCCTCTTCTCGGCGGAGCCCGGGAAGTGGACACGGTGTTGGAGTTATGCTTGCGCAGGTTGTTCTTCTAGATTCTCGCTCACGCTTTGCCTCCTCTTCTCGCTCTCTTTTGCGTATAAGTTAGCCACCATATATGCTAGTCGCTTGCTGCAGCTCCACTTATATTTGCCTTATCCATTCCTATAAGCTTAAATAGTCTTGATCGCGAGGGTGCGAGATTGCTGAGTCCCTGTGGCTCACAGTTACTATAACTCCAGATGCAGGTCCAGGTGATTCCGCTCCAGGTGACGAGTACGAGCTCAAGTGGGAGTTCGACGAGGACTCTCAGCGTTATTATGTTTCCTTTCCCGATGATCAGTAGTGGTGCCTAGTTGGGGTTCGATTCAGGGCCTTGTCGCATGTTGGGTTTTCTTCTATTTTGGCGCCATAGTCGGGCCATGAGTGTTTGTATGATGGATGTTATTTATGTTCTCTGATGTGACGTGGCGAGTGTAAGCCAACTATGTATCTCCCCCTTTTATCATATTACATGGGATGTTGTAATGATTACCTAACTTGCGACATTGCTTTCAATGTGGTTATGTCTCTAAGTCGTGCCTCGACACGTGGGAGCTATAGCCGCATCGAGGGTGTTACAATACCACCCTATCATACCACATCACAACCATTTTAATAGCATGTTGGCACGCAAGGTAAACCATTACAAACTCCTAGCTAATTAAGCTTGGCACGAGCAACTATAATATCTAATTGTCATTGCAAACATGTTTCATTCATAATATGCTGAATCAGGCATGATGAACTAATAATATTTACAAAAACAAGATAGGTCGAGTTCATACCAGCTTCTCTCATCTTAATCAGTCCATCATATATCATCATTATTGCCTTTCACTCGCACGACCGAACGGTGTGGATAATAATAATAGTGCACGTGCATTAGACTAAGCTGGAATCTGCAAGCATCTAATACAAGGGAGAAGACAAGGTAATATGGGCTCTTGGTTAAATAAACAATAATGCATATGAGAGCCACTCAACATTTTCATCATAGTCTTCTCCTCTCGACCCCCAAAGAATAAGAAAAGAAATAAAATTATTTACACGTGAAAGCTCCCAACAAGCAAAAGAAGAACGAGAAATCTTTTTGGGTTTTCTTTTGATTACTACTACTACATGCATGGAAAGTAAACTAGCTAAAAGCTATAACTATTTTTGTTTGTTTTTCTTAAGGTTTTTCAAATGCACAAGAAGAAGGCTTAGAAAAGAAAATAAACTAGCATGGATTGTACAATGAAAAACTATGAGCACCGACAACTGGCATGAGTGTGTGAACATGAATGTAATGTCGGTGAGAAATATGTACTCCCCCAAGCTTAGGCCTTTGGCCTAAGTTGGTCTATGCCCACGGATCGAAGCTACTCTCTTCGGTGTACCGAGGAGGGTCCTCAGGGTGCCACTGGTTGGCGATCTCCTCTGGATCCCACTGATAAATAGACTATCGATAAGGGTCAAGTGGTGGCTCAGGCTTAGGCTCTGGGACTTGTGTCAGCCTCCAGTATGCATAAATGGCGTCTGGCAAGATGAGGTACGTGCCTGAAAGTATGTTAAACAAAGAGGGTGCAGGCAAGGTAATAATCTTACAATGAGTTTTATCAAATATCAAATTATACTTAAGCATCTTCTTCTTATTTTTAACAATAAATTCATGTGCTATCACACTCTTATAATCTAGAAAAATAGGGGGCAACAACTTTTCCTCTTTCTCATAATGCCTAATAGGTATCTCAAAGTGTTCAGCAAGGTGTGAAGCAAAGATGCCTTCGAACATGGGGCCCTTTGTACGGTTAAGACTTTATTGTTTAGCAACAATAGCGCCTAAGCTGAAAGTTATATCAAGAAACAAAGCATGGCGCAAAATGACAAGATCAGGAGCACTAAGATTTCCACTGTTCCCGCGACCAATTAAGCATCTACAAGCAAATATCGCGAAGTAACATAGAACAGGAAAATATATACTAGTAATTCTTGCATCGGAAACTTTCCTCGTTTCCCCTACATCAATTCTATCAATAAATCCATCCACATCACTACGATGTGGTTCCTCGATGCTGCGCGCAAAGGGTTTCTTGCAGACCCGACAAAAATCATGGAGTGACATCTCCTTAACCTCATCATATAAGTGAAACTCCACTGAAGGTGGTGATTTCTTAGTATGGAAATAAAAAATTTGCATGAAAATATTAGTGAGTAGGAGATACTGTTCGCGCGGGTCGTCGAGGAAATCGGTGAGGCCTGCATTCTCAGCCAAGTAATAGAAGTCATTGTAAATTCCGACAACTCTCAAGAACACATCACAAGGCCATTCGTACGGCCGAACCTCCTCAGTGCGAGGAAGATTGTATTTGGGCTTTTTATTCTCCTCATTCTGCTTATCCTTCGAGCTTCGACTCGAAGAGCCTCTCAACAATCTCTTCAACATTTTCTCCCTCTAAAAATTTCTGAAATTTTTAGTGACTCAAAATAAAAGTGAACGAAACTCAACAAGATTGATAGCAACTACTCCCACAAGTGCCTAGAGACTATATCATGCATTAAAACTACTTTGGACCATATAAATTTGACATGCAAGCTCAAGAACAGGGTCACCTTAGCAGCAAAAAATTGCAATAAATAAAACACTAGAACAAAAACTAATTGGACCATTGGAGGAGTCATATACCGAAGAACAATCTTCCCAAACAGTTTTGTGAATGGAGCTTTGAGCAAAGAGATCGAAAATGGCAGCAAGATGAGCTAGAACACGGGTTTGAGCTATGGGAGGATTTTTTCTAGAGGAAGACAAAGTGAGTGGGTGATGGAATAAGTGGAGGGGGTCCACATGGGGCCCACGAGGCAGGGGGCGCGCCCTGCACCCTGTGCCCTGGTGTGTTCTCAGTGCCAGAAATTCTTAAATATTCTACAAAAATCATATTTCATTTTCAGGACGTTTGGAGCACTTTTATTTTTGGTGTATTTTTATTGCAACGATAATTCAGAAAACAGACAGAAAATACTATGTTTGCTTTATTTAATCTAAATAACAGAAAGTAAAAAGAGGGTATAGAAGGTTGTGTTTTCTAAATTCATCCATCTCATGCTCATCAAAAGGAATCCATTAACAAGGTTGATCAAGTCATGTTAACAAACTCTTTTCGAATAACATGAAACCAGAGAATTTTCGAATAACACTAGGTTACCTCAACGGGGATATGCACATCCCCAACAATAAGAATATCATATTTCTTCTTGACAGTAGGAAGAGGAAATTCAAAACCTCCAATAGTAATCGTTGAAAAATTTCCAATATAATTGATACTGTGGACTTGAGGTTGTTTCCTCGGAAAATGTAACATATGCTCATTACCACTAACATGAAAAGTGACATTGCCTTCGTTGCAATCAATAACAGCCCCTACAGTATTCAAGAAGGGTCTTCCAAGAATAATGGACATACTATCATCCTCGGGAATATCAAGAATAACAAAGTCCGTTAAAATAGTAACGTTTGCAACCACAACAGACACATCCTCACAAATACCGACAGGTATAGCAGTTGATTTATCGACCATTTGCAAAGATATTTCAGTAGGTGTCAACTTATTCAAATCAAGTCTACGATATAAAGAGAGATGCATAACACTAACACCGGCTCCAAGATCACATAAAGCAGTTCTAACATAGTTTTTTTAATGGAGCATGGTATAGTTGGTACTCCTGGATCTCCTAGTTTCTTAGGTATTCCACCTTTAAAAGTGTAATTGGCAAGCATGGAGGAAATTTCAGCTTCAGGTATCTTTCTTTTATTTGTAACAATATCTTTCATATAGTTAGCATAAGGATTCATTTTAAGCATATCAGTCAAACACATACGCGAAAAGATAGGTCTAATCATTTCAGCAAAGTGCTCAAAATCCTCATCATCCTTTTTCTTCGATGGTTTAGGAGGAAAAGACATGAGTTTCTGAACCCATGGTTCTGTTTCTTTACCATGCTTCCTAGCAACGAAGTCTCTCTTATCATAACGTTGATTCTTTGATTGTGGGTTATCAAGATCAACAACAGGTTCAATCTCTACTTCATTGTTATTGCTAGGCTGAGCATCAATATGAACACCATCATTAACATTATCACTAGGTTCATGTTCATTACCAGATTGTGTTTCAGCATCAGAAATAGAAATATCATTGGGATTCTCAGGTATGTCAACAACAGGTTCACTAGAAGCATACAAAGTCCTATCATTTTTCTTTTTCTTCTTCTTATTCTTAGAAGGACTAGGTGTATCAACATTAGTTCTCTAAGAATCTTGCTCAACTCTCTTAGGTTGGCCCTCAGAATACAAATGTTCCTGAGTCATTATACCCCCTCTAGTCATAACACTAACAGCATTATCATTTTTCTTATTATTTAATTCATTGAGCAAATCATCTTGTCCTTTAAGCACTTGTTCTACTACCTAAGTGGTAACCATAGAAACATGTTTACTAATAAGCTTAAGGTCACCTTTAACTCTAGACATATAATCACTCAAGTGTTCAACCATATAAGCATTATGTTTCAATTGTCTACCAATATAAGCATTCAAGTTTTCTTGTTTAACAATAAAATTATCAAACTCATCCAAGCATTGGCTAGCGGACTTATTACAAGGAATATCACCTTCATCAAATCTATAGAGAGAATTTACCTTTACTACCTATGTCGGGTTATTAAGACCATGTATTTCTTCAATAGGTGGTAAATTCTTAACAAATTTAGCTTTAATACCCTTTTCTTTCATAGATTTCTTTGCCTCTTGCATATCCTCAGGACTGAGAAAGAGAATACCCCTTTTCTTCGGAGTTGGCTTAGGAGTTGGTTCAAGAAGTGTCCAATCATTATCATTACTCAATATATTATTTAATAGCAATTCAGCTTGCTCAATAGTTCTTTCCCTGAAAACACAACCAACACAACTATCTAGGTGTTCTCTGGAAGCATCGGTTAGTCAATTATGAAAGATATCAAGTATTTCATTTTTCTTGAGAGGATGATCAGGCAAAGCATTAAGTAATCAGAGAAGCCTCCCCCAAGCTTGTGGGAGACTCTCTTCTTCAATTTGCACAAAATTATATATTTCCCTTAAGGCGGCTTGTTTCTTATGAGCGGGGAAATATTTAGCAAAGAAGTAATAAATCATATCCTCGGGACTACGCACACAACCAGGAGTAAGAGAATTAAACCATGTTTTAGCATCACCCTTTAATGAGAACGGAAATAACTTAAGGATATAGTAGTAACAAATTTTTTCTCATGAGTGAATAGGGTGGCTATATCATTCAATTTAGTTAGATGTGCCACAACAGTTTCAGATTCATAGCCATAAAAGGATCAGATTCAACCAAAGTAATTAGCTCAGGATCGACAGAGAAATCATAATCCTTATTAGAAATACAGATAGGTGAACTAGCAAAAGCAGGGTCATATTTCATTCTAGCATCCAAAGACTTTTCTTTCAACGTAGCTAAAAGTTTCTTAAGATCATATCTATCTTTGCAAGCAAAAAGGACTCTAGCAGTTTCTTCATCCATAACATAACCCTCAGGCACATCATGCAATTCATATCTAGGTGGAGAATCTTCATCATCACTTTCATCAATATTATCTGTTTCAATAATTTCATTCTCTCTAACCCTAGCAAGTTGTTCATCAAGAAATTTACCTAATGGCACAATATTATCAAGCATAGAAGTAGTTTCATCATAAGCATCATGCATAGCAGAAGTGGCATAATCAATAACATGCGACATATCAGAATCAATAGCAGGTCTGGGTGTCACAAATTTACTCAT
Organism: Triticum dicoccoides; assembly: GCF_002162155.2. Lineage (NCBI taxonomy): Eukaryota > Viridiplantae > Streptophyta > Magnoliopsida > Poales > Poaceae > Triticum > Triticum dicoccoides. The sequence goes on along the minus strand of NC_041382.1, from coordinate 355,483,271 downwards.
AACAGAAGGTGAATCAAGTGCAGAGCTAGATGGCAGTTCCTTACCTCCCCTCGTAGTTGAGGGAAATTTCTTGGTTCTTTCATCTTTCAAGTTCCTCATGGTGATCAACAGATATAAATCCCAAGTGACTCAAAGAATAGAGCTATGCTCCCCGGCAACGACGCGAGAAAATGGTCTTGATAACCCACAAGTATAGGGGATCACAACAGTTTTCGAGGGTAGAGTATTCAGCCAAAATTTATTTATTCGACACAAGGGGAGCCAAAGAATATTCTCAAGTATTAGCAGTTGACTTGTCAATTCAACCACACCTAAAAGACTTAATATCAACAGCAAAGTATTTAGTAGCAAAGTAGTATGGAAGTAACGGTAATGGTGGCAAAAGTAACAGTAGCAGTTTTTGTAGCAATAATAAAAGTGGCAATGGAAAAGTAAGTAAGCAAAGATCAATATGTGAAAAGCTTGTAGGCAATGGATCAATGATGGATAATTATGTCGGATGTGATTCCTCATGCAACAGTTATAACATAGGGTGACACAGAACTAGCTCCAGTTCATCAATGTAATGTAGGCATATATTCTGAATATAGTCATACATGCTTATGGAAAAGAACTTACATGACATCTTTTATCCTACCCTCCCATGGTAGCGGGGTCCTATTGGAAACTAAGGGATATTAAGGCCTCCTTTTAATAGAGTACCGGACCAAAGCATTAACACTTAGTGAATACATGAACTCCTCAGACTACGATCATCACCGGGAGTGGTCCCGATTATTATCACTTCGGGGTTGCCGGATCATACCACATAGTAGGTGACTATTGACTTGCAAGATAGGATCAAGAACTCACATATATTCATGAAAACATAATAGGTTTAGATCTGAAATCATGGAACTCGGGCCCTAGTGACAAGCATTAAGCATAGAAAAGTCATAACAACATCAATCTTAGAACATAATGGATACTAGGGATCAAACCCTAACAAAACTAACTCTATTACATGGTAAATCTCATCCAACCCATCACCGTCTAGCAACCTACGATGAGATTACTCACGCATGGCGGTGAGCATCATGAAATTGGTGATGGAGGATGGTTGATGATGACGATGGTGACGGATTCCCCTCTCCGGAGCCCCGAACGGACTCTAGATCAGCCCTCCCAAGGAAGATTAGGGCTTGGCGGCGGCTCCGTATCGTAAAACGTGATGAATCCTTCTCCCTTATTTTTTCTCCCCGAAAGTGAATATATGGAGTTGGGGTTGACGTCGGTGGAGCCCCAGGGGGCCCACGAGGCAGGGGCGCGCCCAAGGGGGCCACTGCACCCTCGTGGACAGGGTGTGGGCCCCTTGATGCTGATTCTTTCGCCAATATTTTTCATTAATTCCAAAACGTGTCTCTGTGGATTTTCAGGTCATTCCGAGAAATTTTATTTCTGCACAAAAATAACACCATGGCAATTCTGCTGAAAACAGCGCCAATCCGGGTTAGTTCCATTCAAATCATGCAAGTTAGAGTCCAAAACAAGGGCAAAAGTGTTTGGAAAAGTAGGTACATTGGAGACGTATCAGGTATCTGAGGAGACCCTTCGATTCTTCGGCCTTTATCAATTCCTTGTTATTGTTACGCCACACCTCGGGTTTGAAGTGCTTCCCGTGCGGCGGTGTCCTCTTGCATCCGAGCCAAACTGTATCCGAGCTCCAACACCAGACTTTATCCGAGCTCCATTGCTGGACTGTATCTGAGGAGGCATGGAGTACCTCGTGTTTGAAAAAGTTTAAAGGAGATTATCCGAGCTTTAACGCTGAAGAGTTCTCTATGGAACCAGCCGCTCGCAGCCGAGCTTTATTCCGGAAACGTATTATATGGATTTAGCCACTTGCATCTGAATTTTATGTTGGACTGCTTCTGAGCTATGCAATGTATTTGCTGATGAGATGTATAGCCAATAGCCCTCAAGGTGTGTATCAGCCTAAAACCCGAGACGCACATCAAAGGAGATAGTGATCGGCGGACGGGCCCTTGAGAGAGGGTTTTGAGAAGTCGCCGTCATAGCTTGATGCCGGATAGGTCCCAGATGGTACCTATTGTTGTCCGAAGATGCGTTTGCCCATAGCTCGGTCCAGCCAAAGAATAGGAAATTTGAATTTCTGCATTGAATAGGCAATACAGTAGCCCCCAAGCCACTGGTCGGGTGGCAACACCAGATCAGGGGATCGATGTGTCCCTTTAATATTAGTAAATGATAAGCCCAAAGCCTAGTAGCCCCCGAGCCTTAATGTGGGCACGGGTGGCCGAATTAACGATCAATATCCGAAGTAAAATCACAAATTACGTGTAATGATTCTATGTATCCAAGTACTCTACATCATTAATGTTCGGATCCGCATTATACAAAACTTTGTTTGACCGACCATCGGCTTCAACCTCCTCGGCCAGTAGCCAGGAGTGTTTGTCCTACTTTATAAAGCATTTATGAGGGCAAGGATTTATGACAAACAAGGCAATCCGGCCATACGGTTTTATAAACAAAGGTACATAGAGAAACATGTTATATTACTATTTAACATAAGAAACGTCTTCCAAAGAAAATAATTCTACTATCAGTTCCTTTCTTTGGGTTCTCATGATGACCATGATCATGAAACCTCATCTCTGATCAATGTGGGAGGAAAATATTGAGGATTTAGTCAGGGGAATGTTCCTGAACTCTGTGGTCTATGATGAACCAGAATTTTCGCTTCCATCATTGCCGACCAATTATATTCTTAAGATAGCTAGCTGTCGGTTTCACCCAATCTGAGGTACTAATCCGGATGACCCGGTAGTAACAATCACAGAGGTGCTCCCTTTACCCCCTAGCCGAACAATCAGGAACGTAGGGTTAAACATAGGAGCCAGGCAACCTAGCTTGGCCAAAATCCTAAGTCAAAATTGATGCATAATTATGGCTTTATCATGATGATTACGGAAGGCAGCACTTGTATACTGAATATAAATGCTGATGATATGTTTATTTTGACTCTGTTGCGACCGTTTATCAGTTGAAAGTGGCCCATCGTCGGCTTCTACCCCTTTGTAGATACTACACAGGATGTTTCCGCAATAACAAGACAACCCTTAGCCGACGTCTCGGTGCCCAGAGGCGGTTGTGTTAGCGGAAACGAGGCAATCAGATATGCGGGCTTTAGAACTTTCACTTAGTCATAGGAGCTTAAAGTTGGGGGCCACCTACTAGCCCCTGGTTAGTGTTCGGCGACAGCCGAGGTCAAGCCGTAAACACTTCGGCCAATGTTATGAACGACCCGTCATTTAACACGGGTTGACCTCTATCGATCTTATAGTTTAATACAGTCATTGGATCGCTGACCAGTTTACCCTTATTGTGACAGTCCATTTTTGACTTTCTCCACTGAGGCGCTTAACCATGCGAGCTGGAAGCACAAACGCTGTGGTTCTCCCTTTGCACACCTAGCCGAACAAAGCGGAACATAGGAGACAAGCACAGGAGCCGGGCAATCCAACTATTGACCGAAGACACAATTCGAAACTGATGCATATAAAGCAATGCCCGTGAATGCTTTGCCGAGGACTCTATGGGGTACCTCAGTTTTGGTGGGTTTAGCTGTAATCTCAACCCCCCTGTGAATATTGTCAATGCTTTAAAGGCGTCCGCGTTGCACTACTTGGGAACTAGTCCCGATGTGGCGTGTGTTTTGTCAACACCGAGGTGTAGTTCGGCGGGAAAGATGCCGAGTTGTGGGTCGAAAAAGATCTCCCGAGCTGAATCATTATGCGGGGTACCTCGGTCATGAGGATGTCTCGCTTCCTGAAAAGAAAACATATAAATAGCTAAAAAGTGCCATAAGCTCGAAAAGTAAAAAACTTATGTAAAAGCTCGACGTTCGAACTAAATCGATTGTTTAGTGCCAACCCGAAAATTGGTCTTAATTTTTTTTTTTGTACTTTTGTCGTGCTTTAACATGACACATCCAATTTCTAAACTTCAAGTAGGCCAACCTTTGGCTTCAACCTCCTTATCCCTAAGGCAGAGTGCTTCTCTGAGGCCAGTTTAGTGAACTAAACTTGAGCGGCTTCAGAGAGAAACCAGGCTATCCGGCTATTGACCACACACTTGAGTCGATAATGGAGTGATAGAAAAAGATTTTGCAACCACTGAGAAGAAAACAATTATTATAGAATGACTCATATAAATTTAAGAGCCCCCCCAGTTAACTTGGGTAGGAGAAGTGTTTTTAACAATTAAAATTTTTAACAAACTAAGTTCTTTGTTTAACACAAATATAATGTTTGGTTGAACCGAACAAAAATTAAACATTAAAAAAAGTGAGCATGAAAGCGACTTAGCTGGTTTATGTGTTTGGTGTTGATGACGCGGTCTGGGCTTGTGATGGGACGAAGACATAGTCCTCGTCCTGGCCGAGGTCCCAGCCCCAAGCCCGAGGTAACTGGGCGAAGAGTTCAGCTTGACGAAGTGGCAAGACATCACAACCAATGTGACGAGGCGAAACCCCCAGTCCGACCGAGGCAATGGAGCAGTCCGACAATGTGACACCGAAATCCCCGGAGTGGGTTAATGAAGCGATGGCGAAGCCCCCGGTCCAGCCGTGTTGACGCGGAAGGTCGGAAGGGTGACATCAACGTGCCGGACCGAGTAAGTTTATGAAGCAAAGGTCAAGCCCCCGATCTTGCCGAGGTGACGGAGCAGGTCGGTAAGGTGGCGATGGAGTCTCCACGTCAGTACGTCGGCATGCCGAGGTGACAGCGCTGTTGTAACGCCCTCGATGCGGCTATATCTCCCACGTGTCGAGGCATGACTTAGAGGCATAACCGCATTGAAAGCAATGTAGTTAGGCAATCATCACAACATCCAATGTAATACATAATAATGGGATGAGTAACATAGATGGCTTACACTCGCCACGTCACACAAAGTACATAAATAGCATTACATCATCCAAACACTCATGGCCCAACTACGGTGCCAAAATAAAAGACCAACCCGACATGCGACACGGTCCCGATCACCCCGCCTGGGCACCACTACTGATCATCAGGGAAAGAAACATAGTAGCAGCGTGAGTCCTCGTCGAACTCCCACTTGAGCTCTAACGCGTCATCTGGAACGGAGTCGTCTGGCCCTACATCTGGTTTGTAAGTAAACTGTGAGCCACAGGGACTCAACAATCTCGCACCCTCGCGATCAAGACTATTTAAGCTTATAGGAAAGGCAAGGTAATATATGTGGAGCTGCAGCAAGCGACTAGCATGTATGGTGGCTAACCTATTTGCAAAAGAGAGCGAGAAGAGATAGCAAAGCACGAACGAATAACTAGAGAGCAACCTGCGGCAAGCATTACTCCAACACCGTGTTCACTTCCCGGACTCCGCCGAGAAGAGACCATCACGGTAACTCACACAGTTGATTCATTTTAATTAAGTTAAGGTTCAAGTTTTCTACAACCGGACATTAACAAATTCCCATCTGCCCATAACCGCGGGCACGACTTTCGAAAGTTCAATCCCTGCAGGGGGTCCTAACTTAGCCCATGACTAGCTCTCACGGTCAACGAAGGAATATACCTTCTCCCGAGACATTCCGATCAGGCTCGGCATCCTAGTTCTACAAGACACTTCGACAAGTTAAAACCAATCCAGCAACACCGCCCGAATGTGCCGACAAATCCCGATAGGAGCTGCACATATCTCGTTCTTAGGGCACACTCAGATGAGACTAGCTACGAGTAAAACCAACCCTCAAGTTTCCCCGAGGTGGCCCCGTAGGCAGCTCGGTCGGACCAACACTCAGAGGAGCACTGGCCCAGGGGGGCTTAAAATAAGATGACCCTCGGGCTCCGGAAACCCAAGGGAAAAAGAGGCTAGGTGGCAAATGGTAAAACCAAAGTTGGACATTGCTGGAAAAGCTTTATTCAAGGCGAACTATCAAGGGGTTCCCATTATAACCCAACCGCGTAAGGAACGCAAAATCCGGGAACATAACACCGATATGACGGAAACTAGGGCGGCAAGAGTGGAACAAAAACACTAGGCAAAAGGCCGAGCCTTCCACCCTTTACCAAGTATATAGATGCATTAAGATAACATGGCAATATAATGATATCCCAACAAGTAAATAGTGTTCCAACAAGGAACGGTCTCCAATCTTCACCTGCAACTAGCAATGCTACAAGAGGGGCTGAGCAAAGCGGTAACATAGCCAATCAATGGTTTGCGAGGACATGGTGGGTTAGAGGTTTGACATGGAAATTTGGGAGGCATGATAAGCAAGTGGTAGGCATCATAGCATAGGCATAGCAAAAGAGCGAGCATCTAGCAAAGCAAAGATAGAAGTGATTTCGAGGGTATGATCATCTTGCCTCCAAAGTTGTCAGAGTTGACTGGATCCTCGAAAGCAAACTCAACGGGCTCCTCGTTAGCGAACTCGTCTCCCGGCTCTACCCAAATAAGACAAACAAGCAAAAGGAACGCAATCAACCATGTGCACAACTCAAACAACATGATGCAAACATGGTATGCTATGCGGGATGCGATGTGGGATGCATATGCAAGATTTGACAAGAGATGAATGAACCTGGCATCAACTTGGAAATCCAAGTGTGCCACTAGAAAGATGAGCTCAAATCGCTTGAAAACGATATAAAGAACGCCGGAATCGGAGTCACGGTTTGGAAATGGCAAGCAATTCAAATATGGCACCGGTCTGCGATATACAGCAAGTAGCCAACTAAATGCAACGAGATGAACATGCTACAGCAGTCAAACATGGCAACAAAATACATGGCAGGGATCCATTCATGACGCTTAACAAAAGAGGAACACTGAGCTACGGCCAATTCATCCATTAACAGGTTCAAACAAGCATGGCAAAAATGCATTTGGTAAACAGATTTCAGACTTAGTGAAATTAACACTTGTCTGGAATTTCAGATCAGATAGCACCCTTTGGAGCATGAAAACTATATGCTACAGAACCTGAACATGGCAAAGTAAAGCATGGCACGGAGCTACACAAAGAGCCTAACAAAAGTCCCTTAGTGACCTTGAGCCAAAAGGGATCGGAAAATACATTTGCAAGCATGTGAACATGGCAAAAACATAATCAGTTCTCAGACTTTGTGAAAACTGGAGCATGCAAAAACAGATATCAAGTAGGCATGTTTACGAGCTCGATGCACTCACTACAGAGCATGTCATGACAATCTAAGCATACACCCATCAAGAATACACATTATACAAGCTAGTCATGGCAAGAACAATAACATAGCATGCACGGATCAACTACAATATCATCGGCAAAATCGCTAACAAGTAGACAATCTGCCCAGATTAACGAAATGACAAAAGTATAGCTCGATTGACTCAAGCTAGGGTGCTCCATAATTGCAAACAAAGGCCTGGATGGATAGAGCACTACAAGATTAACAAAACATTCTTACTGATCATCCTCAAAAGAGGCACGGATCACTAGGAAACAACATGAACATATGTCATATCGAAATAAATAGATCAAGGACTTAGTGGAATTGCTAAGTCCCTGAAATCAGCATTAGTGGACTTAGTCACCACACACATCACAAAAATACATGGATGGCACCACTGGAAAGAAGGCAAAACATATAACAAAACATATGTAGAGCTCATGGGCATATCATGCACACAATAATCATGGCAAAAATGACAAATATCTAATTGGAGCAGCAGATCTGACAATTATCTCAAATAGCATTCTTCTAACAGCTTTTCGGGCATCATGATGAATTTAAAAGAAAATGATGCAATGAGATGAAATGATGTGCTCTCTGAGATGAACAATTTAATATGCTATATGCCCAAAACGGAGCTACGGATGCAAAGTTACGATGCGATGAACATAGACAAATAGTTAGGGTTTCGGGGCAAAAGTCAACCGAGATATTTTCCCAGATCTAGATCGGCCGGGGGCGGTTTACGAGGTTCGCCGGGATGCACTGTTCACTGGAGAGAGCTGAGGCGGCTGGAGCTCGAGGACGAGGAGGAGGTCGGCGGGGGCGCGGTCGGCGACGAGGTTGGCGGCGAGGTGCGGTGGCCGGGGCGGCGTTTGCCGGCGGGAGGCGCGGGGCC
>NC_041382.1:355444263-355474338 GCF_002162155.2 Triticum dicoccoides | reverse complement strand
CGGGCGACCTTGCATCGGCCGGCGTCGATGGCGGGCGGCGGCTCCGGTCGCCGGAACAGAGGAAGAGCGGGGTGGCTCGGCGGGCGCGCGGGAGGGCGAAGACTCTCGGCGGCGGCGGCTCCGGGCCGGGAGGGCCCCGCCTGGGCCCCGGCGGGCCGGCACGGCGATGTGGGGCGCCGCGGGCAGTGGCGACCCGAGCGACGACACGTGGCGTCGGTGGGCGGGCCGGACACGTCCGTCAGTGGCGATTGTGTCCGCCGGCGGCAGAGGATGGATCTAGGGTTTGGACGGGGGAAGGAGAAGGAGATTTTCGGGGGTGTCTTTATATAGGCATAGAGGGAGCTAGGAGAGTCCAAATGTGGTGCTGTTTTCGGCCATGCGATCGTGATCGAATGCTCTAGATGATGGAGAGGGTTTTGGTAGGTTTTGGGCCAACTTGGAGGGGTGTTGGGCTGTAACACACACGAGGCCTTTTCGGTCCCTCGGTTAACCGTTGGAGCATCAAACGAAGTCCAAATGGTACGAAACTTGTCAGGCGGTCTACCGGTAGTAAACCAAGGCCGCTTGGCAAGTCTCAGTCCAATCCGGAAATGTTTAATCCCCACACCCAAAAAAAAGGTAGAAATGACCACCGGAGGAGAAGGAAGCGCCAGAATGCAAAACGGACAACAGGGAAAATGCTCGAATGCATGAGATGAACACATATGCAAATGCAGTGCACATGATGACATGATATGAGATGCATGACAACAACAACAACACACGGAGACAAAAACCCGAACCCGAGAAAATAAAAATAACTTAGCACCGGAAACGACAAGAGTTGGAATACATATTGTGGTAAATCATATCCGGGGTGTTACAACACTCCACCACTATGAAAGGATCTCGTCCCGAGATCTAGGACTGAAAGAACGCCGGGTACTCAGAACGGAGGTGATCCTCGCGTTCCCAGGTGGCTTCACGGTCGGAATGGTGTGACCACTTGACTTTGAGGAATTTGATTGACTTGTTGCGAGTCTTGCGTTCAGTCTCTTCAAGAATAGCAACGGGGTGCTCACGGTAAGAGAGATCTTCTTGGAGCTCAATGTCTTCGAAGTTGACGGTGCGGTCAGGAGTCTTGAAGCACTTTCTGAGCTGAGAGACATGGAACACGTCATGCACATTTGCAAAGTTTGAAGGAAGCTCGAGTTGATAGGCGAGATTGCCTCTCTTGCTGACGATCTTGAAAGGTCCCACACATCTAGGGGCAAGCTTCCCTTTGATACCGAAGCAACGAGTACCTTTCATAGGAGAGACGCGGAGGTAAACATGATCTCCGATCTCGAAAGCCAAATCACGGTGCTTACTATCATAGTAGCTCTTCTGTCGCGATTGGGCTGCTTTGAGGTTATCTCTAGTGACTTTACACATCTCTTCTACCTCTGTGATTAAGTCATTTCCCAAAAGCTGACGTTCACCGGTTTCGGACCAGTTGAGAGGGGTACGACACTTCCTGCCATACAGAGTTTCAAATGGGGCCTTGCTCGAACTTGCTTGAAAACTGTTGTTGTAGGAAAATTCAGCATATGGAAGACAATCCTCCCACTTCATGCCGAAGGAGATCACACAAGCTCTAAGCATATCTTCAAGAATCTGGTTGACACGCTCGACTTGACCGCTAGTTTGAGGGTGGAAAGCTGTGCTGAAGCGGATGTTGGTGCCCATGGCCTTCTTAAAAGAATCCCAAAACTTTGAGGTAAAGATACTGCCACGGTCTGAAGAGATCACCTGAGGAATACCGTGCAGCGAGACAATTCGAGAGGTATACAGCTCCGCCAATTGAGCTGCCGTGATAGACTCTTTCATAGGCAGAAAGTGAGCCACTTTGGTGAGTTTGTCGATGACAACGAATATAGCATCATTGCCACGTTTGGACTTTGGAAACCCAGTGACGAAGTCCATCTCAATGTGGTCAAACTTCCATTCTGGAATGGCAAGAGGTTGGAGGAGACCAGGAGGCCTTTGGTGTTCTGCCTTCACTCTTCTGCAGACATCACATTCATTCACGAACTGAGCAATCTCGCGCTTCATTCGAGTCCACCAATAAGCCTGCTTGAGGTCCTGATACATCTTCGTGCTCCCAGGGTGGATGGAGAGGAGAGAATTGTGAGCCTCGTTCATGATCACTTTACGAAGGTCACCTTTTGGCACGACAATATGATCCTCAAAGAAGAGAGTATCCTTGTCATCAAGGCGGTAGCACTTGTACTTGGGTTGACTCTTGGCAATCCCAATCTTCACCTTCTTCACCATAGCATCAAGAAGTTGAGCTTGGCGAATCTGATCTTCCAAGGTAGTAGAGACTTGAAGGTTGGCGAGGAAACCTTGAGGAACAACTTGCAGATTAAGTTTGCGGAAAGCTTCACAAAGCTCGGGTTGATAAGGCTTGAGAATCAGACTGTTGCAATAAGCCTTCCTGCTCAATGCGTCAGCAATCACATTGGCCTTGCCTGGAGTATACTCGATACTCGGATTATACTCTTGAATCATTTCGACCCTTCAAGTCTGCCTGAGGTTGAGATTAGGCTGAGTGAAGATGTACTTGAGACTATTGTGGTCAGTGAAAATCTCCACTTTTCTTCCCAGCAAAAGATGTCTCCAAGTCAAAAGAGCATGCACAGCTGCCGCCAACTCGAGGTCATGAGTGGGGTAGTTCTTCTCATTGGGCTTCAACTGGCGAGAGGTATAAGCCACAACTTTCTTCTCTTGCATCAAAACTGCACCAAGACCTTGGAGAGAGGCATCGCAAAAGACCTCGAACAGTTTGGATTCATCAGGAGGAGTCAGAACTGGAGCAGTGACCAATTTCTCTTTCAAAGTGTTGAAAGCAATGTCACATTCCGGAGACCAAACGTACTTGACGTGCTTCTGGAGAAGATTTGAGAGAGGCTTCGCGATCTTAGAAAAGTTCTCCACGAACCTTCTACAATAGCTTGCGAGACCGAGGAAGCTACGGAGTTGCTTCACGTTTTGAGGTGGTTCCCAATTCACAATTGCAGACACCTTCTCAGCATTCACCGCAATGCCCTTGGCAGAGATGATATGACCAAGATAAAGAACCTCATCGAGCCAAAATTCGCACTTTGAGAACTTGGTGTAGAACTGATGTTCCCTGAGCTTATCGAGCACTAAACGCAAGTGCTTGGCATGATCTTCCTTGTTCTTCGAAAAGACTAGAATGTCGTCGAGATAGACCAAAACGAAGTCATTGGTGTAGGGGTTGAAGATGAAGTTCATCATGCGAGAGAAAGTCGGAGCAGCGTTGACGAGGCCAAAAGACATGACCGTGTATTCATATGAACCATAGCTTGTCCTGAAAGCCGTCTTGGGAATATCTTGTTCACGGATTTGAATCTGATGATAACCCATACGGAGATCAAGCTTGGAGAATACTTGGGCACCTTTGAGTTGTTCGAACAGCTCGTTGATGTTGGGAAGTGGGTATTTGTTCTTGATAGTCTTCTTGTTCAATGGACGGTAATCAACACAAAGTCGGTCCGTTCCATCCTTCTTCTTCACAAAAAGAACACCACGACCCCACGGAGAAGAACTAGGCTGGATGAGACCCATTCTCTCTTGAATATCGAGTTGCTTCTTAAGCTCCTTCAACACTTCAGGTCCAAGCTTGTAAGGACGTTTGCAAACAGGTTCCGTGCCAAGCTCAAGACCGATGACGAATTCAACTGCCGGTGCGGAGGCATTCCTCGAAAATCTTCTGGAAAGACGTCTTGATATTCGCAAATGACTGGAATCTACGAGATAGCATCCAGTTCACCCTTCTCATTGAGAGAAAACAGACGGATTGTATTATCCCGAGCAGCAAAGACAATTACATCGTCAGACAAATGAGTCAATTGAATCTGCCTGGCTGCACAATCAAGCTGAGCCTTGTGCTTAGAAAGCCAATCCATTCCGAGAATAAGATCAATATCCGAGTTACCAAGAACCATTGGAGAAGCCAGAAACTTGAAATCACCCATCATGATAGAAATATCCGGAACCGTCATACTAGAACTCAGACGCTTAGCCGGAGAGATGACTTGCATAGCTCTAGGTAATGCCTTAGTACTAAAATTGTTCTCCAGATGCAAATGGGAATGACATGAAGGAATGCGATGCACCAGAGTCAAAAAGTACTTTTGCGGGAACATCGTTAACAGGAAGGTTACCCATGATGACATCTGACGAGTCCTCTGCCTGAGCTGCATTCAGCATGTTGACCTTGGCGTGCTTAGGGTTATGTTTGACCACAGCTGTACTTGCCGATCTCACAGGAGGAGGAGGAGGGAGACACCTCTGGTTGAAGAATTTGTTGGCATAGTGACCCTTCTGTTGGCACTTGTTGCACGTGACCTCTGAAAGCAGACGATGGTATGGAGCACTCGATCTTGGAGCTTGAGACAAAGTCTTGTTCTAAAAGCCAGGGTTGGGTGGGTGGGAAGATCCACTGCCACCTTTGCTCTTCTGATACAGCTGACGAAACGGAGGAGGAGGAAGCCAATACTTCTGTTGCTTGGCCACTTGAGTAGAGGAAGACAGAGTAGCATCTCTGACTCACTTCTTGGAAGCATCACACTTCAGTTGAGCAGCCTCTTGCTTCAATGCCATGTTGTAGAACTCATCGTACCTCAAGGGCTCAAAGAGAACAAGAGCTAGCTGGATTTCTTCTCTGAGACCACCCCTGAACTGGTATATCATGCCCTTCTCATTAGGGACGTCCTTCTTAGCAAAGCGGGCGAGCTTCTGAAACAACTTGTTGTAGTCATAGACAGACAAAGAGCCTTGCTTCAGGTTGCGGAATTCCTCACGCTTGCTTTCAACCATGCTCTGAGGGATATGATGAGCTTTGAAGTCTTGACGGAATTCATCCCAGGTAATCACACGTCCACCTCTGGTGTCCTTGTACTGCTGGAACCATTCTGCAGCTTGGTCTTTGAGTTGGAAGGAAGCGAACTTGACAAAGTCCTCAGGCCTGACGTTACTGCACTGGAAATGCTTTCATAGATCCACGAGCCAATTGTCAGCATCAGTTGCCTGAACACAATTGCTGAAAGTCTTTGGCCCATTAGCAAGGAACTGGTTGAGTGTAGCAAAGTGATTCTGATTGTTGCCTTGGTTGCCTTGATTCGCTTGATTTCGCTCTTGAAGAATTTGCATGATCAACTGCGTGTTTGCATTAGTAGCGGCCATCACAGCTTGCCATGCCTTCGGAGGAGGGGGAGGTGGTGGCGGATCAGGATTCGGAGTCACGCGCGTTGGAGGAGCCATCCTGAAGAGGTTGACATCCATTAGCACATTGATAGACAAATATTGAAGCTGAATCCAATGGAATGAAATTGCAACATATAGTCTTCACATCTGAACATAAGAACGGATGCATTCCACTTGAAATGGTCACATATCCATAAGTTGAGAAGCCACCTAGAATTTAGGTAGAGAAATAAATCAACAAGGTATGGATCAAGAACGCATACTTGGTAAGAAATCCCAATCTCAAACCAAATATCCGTGGAAGACGAACTAGAGCTACAAGAATTCCCACCTATGAAACTCTCGAACCTTTCCGGTTATGCAATCAGATGTTGGGGATACAGGGGAAGCATAATATCTCACCCAAATCTAGCAATTCCTACATCCAGCTGTATCCATCCTTCAACACATAACCGAGAAAACTTCGGAAACCATCTACCTCAACCTTCGAAAAGCATCCGTTATACAAGTTATGGCGATACTCCGAACTCCCGCCCCAGTACTGGGTGGCGTCGAGGTTATCTCACCAACGAGCTACATAAAAGAGATTTTCGATGTCGGCGTACTAAAATCAGGTATTCCAGAACTGCAACGATAAAATTGTGACGACAACACCTCGGAGCTCAACTCCCTGGGACACTGCCACAACCCCTAAAGACAGGAGGCACCAAGAACAATGTTCTCGTCACAAAACCATCGGAACGATTCCAAGATACCAGCGTGATCCTAAATTTTTTTTAGTGAAATTTGAGGAGAGAAGAGTCAAAACTCTACGTCAGGATGCCTTACCAAAGCGATGAAGGGACTCGGGAGTAAAAAGAATTCCTAAACTCTCCGATATATAATTCCTAAATGACTCAAAACATTTTTTTCTAGACTCAACTCGGCCGCTAATAACGATCAAGCAATGGGGCTCCTAAGGTCGGGATGGCTCTGATTACCAACTTGTAACACCCTCGATTCGTCTATATCTCCCACGTGTCGAGGCACGACTTAGAGGCATAACCGCATTGAAAGCAATGTCGCAAGTTAGGCAATCATCACAACATCCAATGTAATACATAACAATGGGATGAGTAACATAGTTGGCTTACACTCGCCACATCACACAAAGTACATAAATAGCATTACATCATCCAACACTCATGGCCCGAGTACGGTGCCAAAATAAAAGACCAACCGAACATGCGACACGGTCCCGATCACCCCGACTGGGCACCCACTACTGATCATCAGGGAAAGAAACATAGTAACGGCGTGAGTCCTCGTCGAACTCCCACTTGAGCTCTAATGCGCCATCTGGAACGGAGTCGTCTGGCCCTGCATCTGGTTTGTAAGTAAACTGTGAGCCACAGGGACTCAACAATCTCGCACCCTCGCGATCAAGACTATTTAAGCTTATAGGAAAGGCAAGGTAATATATGTGGAGCTGCAGCAAGCGACTAGCATGTATGGTGGCTAACCTATTTGCAAAAGAGAGCGAGAAGAGATAGCAAAGCACGAACGAATAACTAGAGAGCAACCTGCGGCAAGCATTACTCCAACACCGTGTTCACTTCCCGGACTCCGCCGAGAAGAGACCATCACGGTAACTCACACAGTTGATTCATTTTAATTAAGTTAAGGTTCAAGTTTTCTACAACCGGACATTAACAAATTCCCATCTCCCCATAACCGCGGGCACGACTTTCGAAAGTTCAATCCCTGCAGGGGGTCCCAACTTAGCCCATGACAAGCTCTCACGGTCAACGAAGGAATAGACCTTCTCCCGAGACATTCCGATCAGGCTCGGCATCCTAGTTCTACAAGACACTTCGACAAGTTAAAACCAATCCAGCAACACCGCCCGAATGTGCCGACAAATCCCGATAGGAGCTGCACATATCTCGTTCTTAGGGCACACTCAGATGAGACTAGCTACGAGTAAAACCAACCCTCAAGTTTCCCCGAGGTGGCCCCGTAGGCAGCTCGGTCGGACCAACACTCAGAGGAGCACTGGCCCAGGGGGGCTTAAAATAAGATGACCCTCGGGCTCCGGAAACCCAAGGGAAAAAGAGGCTAGGTGGCAAATGGTAAAACCAAGGTTGGACATTGCTGGAAAAGCTTTATTCAAGGCGAACTATCAAGGGGTTCCCATTATAACCCAACCGCGTAAGGAACGCAAAATCCGGGAACATAACACCGATATGACGGAAACTAGGGCGGCAAGAGTGGAACAAAAACACTAGGCAAAAGGCCGAGCCTTCCACCCTTTACCAAGTATATAGATGCATTAAGATAACATGGCAATATAATGATATCCCAACAAGTAAATAGTGTTCCAACAAGGAACGGTCTCCAATCTTCACCTGCAACTAGCAATGCTACAAGAGGGGCTGAGCAAAGCGGTAACATAGCCAATCAATGGTTTGCGAGGACATGGTGGGTTAGAGGTTTGACATGGAAATTTGGGAGGCATGATAAGCAAGTGGTAGGCATCATAGCATAGGCATAGCAAAAGAGCGAGCATCTAGCAAAGCAAAGATAGAAGTGATTTCGAGGGTATGATCATCTTGCCTCCAAAGTTGTCAGAGTTGACTGGATCCTCGAAAGCAAACTCAACGGGCTCCTCGTTAGCGAACTCGTCTCCCAGCTCTACCCAAACAAGACAAACAAGCAAAAGGAACGCAATCAACCATGTGCACAACTCAAACAACATGATGCAAACATGGTATGCTATGCGGGATGTGATGTGGGATGCATATGCAAGATTTGACAAGAGATGAATGAACCTGGCATAAACTTGGAAATCCAAGTGTGCCACTAGAAAGATGAGCTCAAATCGCTTGAAAACGATATAAAGAACGCCGGAATCGGAGTCACGGTTTGGAAATGGCAAGCAATTCAAATATGGCACCGGTCTGCGATATACAGCAAGTAGCCAACTAAATGCAACGAGATGAACATGCTACAGCAGTCAAACATGGCAACAAAATACATGGCAGGGATCCATTCATGATGCTTAACAAAAGAGGAACACTGAGCTACGGCCAATTCATCCATTAACAGGTTCAAACAAGCATGGCAAAAATGCATTTGGTAAACAGATTTCAGACTTAGTGAAATTAACACTTGTCTGGAATTTCAGATCAGATAGCACCCTTTGGAGCATGAAAACTATATGCTACAGAACCTGAACATGGCAAAGTAAAGCATGGCACGGAGCTACACAAAGAGCCTAACAAAAGTCCCTTAGTGACCTTGAGCCAAAAGGGATCAGAAAATACATTTGCAAGCATGTGAACATGGCGAAAACATAATCAGTTCTCAGACTTTGTGAAAACTAGAGCATGCAAAAACAAATATCAAGTAGGCATGTTTACGAGCTCGATGCACTCACTACAGAGCATGTCATGATAAT
Source organism: Triticum dicoccoides (assembly GCF_002162155.2). Classification (NCBI taxonomy): domain Eukaryota; kingdom Viridiplantae; phylum Streptophyta; class Magnoliopsida; order Poales; family Poaceae; genus Triticum; species Triticum dicoccoides. Next base: position 355,465,646 of record NC_041382.1, on the reverse strand, counting down.
CTAAGAATACACCCATCAACAATACACATTATACAAACTATTCATGGCAAGAACAATAACATAGCATGCACGGATCAACTACAACATCATCCGCAAAATCGCTAACAAGTAGACAATCTGCCCAGATTCACGAAATGACAAAAGTAGAGCTCGACTGACTCAAGCTAGAGTGCTCCATAATTGCAAACAAAGGCAAGGATGGATAGAGAAGTACAAGATTAACAAAACATCCTTACTGATCATCCTCAAAAGAGGCACGGATCACTAGGAAACAACATGAACATATGGCATATCGAAATAAACATATCAAGGACTTAGTGGAATTGATAAGTCCCTGAAATCAGCATTAACAAATGCATCACTTTGCAAGCTTGTGCTAGTCACCACACACATCACAAAAATACATGGATGGCACCACTGGAAATATGGCAAAACATATAACAAAACATATGTAGAGCTCATGGGCATATCATGCACATAATAATCATGGCAAAAATGACAAATATCTAATTGGAGCAGCAGATCTGACAATTATCTCAAATAGCATTCTTCTAACAGCTTTTTGGGCATCAAAATGAACTCAAAAGAAAATGATGCAATGAGATGAAATGATGTGCTCTCTGAGGCGAACAATTTAATATGCTATATGCCCAAAACGGAGCTACGGATGCAAAGTTACGATGCGATGAACATAGACAAATAGTTAGGGTTTCGGGGCAAAAGTCAATCGAGATATTTTCCCAGATCTAGATCGGCCGGGGGCGGTTTACGAGGTTCGCCGGGATGCACTGTTCATTGGAGAGAGCTGAGGCGGCCGGAGCTCGAGGACGAGGAGGAGGTCGGCGGGGGCGCGATCGGCGACGAGGTTGGCGGCGAGGTGCGGTGGCCGGGGTGGCGTTTGCCGACGGGAGGCGCGGGGCCGTTCGTGCGACCTTGCACCGGCCGGCGTCGATGGCGGGCGGCGGCCCCGGTCGCCGGAACAGAGGAAGAGCAGGGCGGCTCGGCGGGCGCGCGGGAGGGCGAAGACTCTCGGGCGGCGGCGTCTCCGGGCCGGGAGGGCCCCGCCTGGGCCCCGGCGGGCCGGCGCGGCGATGTAGGGCTCCGCGGGCAGCGGCGAACCGAGCGATGACACGTGGCGTCGGTGGGAGGGCCGGACACGTCCGTCGGTGGCGATTGTGTTCACCGGCGGCAGAGGATGGATCTAGGGTTTGGACGGGGGAAGGAGAAGGAGATTTTCGGGGGTGTCTTTATATAGGCATAGAGGGAGCTAGGAGAATCCAAATGAGGTGCGGTTTTCTGCCACGTGATCGTGATCGAACGCTCTAGATGATGGAGAGGGTTTTGGTATGTTTTGGGCCAACTTGGAGGGGTGTTGGGCTGCAACACACACGAGGCCTTTCCGGTCCCTCGGTTAACCGTTGGAGCATCAAACGAAGTCCAAATGGTACGAAACTTGACAGGCGGTCTACCGGTAGTAAACCAAGGCCGCTTGGCAAGTCTCGGTCCAATCCGGAAATGTGTAATCCCCACACCCGAAAGAAAGGTAGAAATGACCACCGGAGGAGAACGAAGCACCGGAATGCAAAACGAACAACTGGGAAAATGCTCGAATGCATGAGATGAACACATATGCAAATGCAATGCACATGATGACATGATATGAGATGCATGACAACAACAACAACAACACACGAAGACAAAAACCCGAACCCGAGAAAATAAAAATAACTTAGCGCCGGAAACGGCAAGAGTTGGAATACATATTGGGTAAATCATATGCGAGGTGTTACAGCTGTCCGACCCGAATCACCTACGCACAGAAGATAGTACAGACCGGAGATAATAATAATAGATTAAAAAAATCATTGCATAGTTCATAATTTATGCAAAAGTGAAAAAGAAATATGGCCCGTGCGTCGAACACCCGATGTGGTAGAGCTGTTTTGGCGGCTGTCGGCCGCGTAAGATAGCTTGTTGCATCAATCTGATCTTGACGGACGTGCAACAACTAGTAGTGCTAATTTTATTGGGGAAGCACATGAAAGAGAGACCATTAATGAAAAGTGTAGACGGCCTCAAAACTTAATTAAATAATAGGGAAAAAAGAAAGATCAAATCTCCCTGTGACTGAGCTGAGCCGAACTATCGTCGGTCTCACATGTATGTTATGTACGGTACTGTGTCATCTCCACGGCTGAGCCGAACTATTGCCGCTCTCACATGCTTTTTGTGGCGCAGTCGAAGTTGATTACCTGCACACATAAAATAGTGCAAGCCAATAATAATAGTAGTAATAATAATATAATTAGAAAAAACTGGACATGGAGCAATTGATCACGAGCTCACAGGAGCTCGGAATCACGCCCGTCCAGTATAGCTGTGAGATTCGGTGCAATGAATGTAGGTGGGGCCATGTGAAACAGGGAAAATTTGGTATACGTTGCTATACAGACCTGACAGATGGGCCAGGATGAACGGAAGTTCGCACGACATCGACGGTTCTAGCCTGAGCCATGGCGCGGCTGGTTGTCGGCATCCTGATCCGTGGATCAGGTCGAGGGCTTTCCAGTAGCGCCGGCAGCGCGTGCAGTAAATGCAGCAGGGGTGGCCACTGTGTGGTAGGGCGGTGAAGTTGGATTGCACTCTCATCCCCTATGGCGAAACGGTGGGGAGATTGACTGCGCCCAGGGCGCTGCCGCCTACCAGCGAGCTCGTAGTTGCTCCGGCAGCCATGGAGTTCTTAATGCAACCGATAAACATGTTAGAATCTCCTCCATGCCCCTCTGTTTTGTGAATCTCGAATGTGGATTTCTTTTTCGCTCGTTGGAAATATTTGTGTGGATTAACTAGAACACTGCTAGAGCAAGTGACTGATAACAACAGCACAATGGAGCCCGTGCGGTTCCTAATCACCGCGCAGCCGGAGGTTGAGCTTCCAGCACCGGCGGCTTCAAGTGCGGACGCCCAGATCTGTCGTGCAGAGACGGGAACTGCAGAGATGGCCCAGACTTCCGAGCACTCCATAGAGCAATTGGACCCCAAAACACCTGGCTGGATACAAAGGTACTACAAGATAGCTTCTAAAATCTAGCAGAATTTGTTAGGTTCATTGCAGATGTCCTGTTAGTCTTGTAAGCAGTAACCGATGAATTCATGTGGCAACACAGGCATAAACATGATCCATGATTCATATATAAATCTTCTGAGCTATTTCATGTTGATTATGCCAAGAAGATTGTGACTAATATGAGAGGCAGTAATCGTTCATCCACATAATAACCGCAAATATAAAATCAAACAAACGGCTGTAACTGAAAGCACCAGCTGACTGTTATTTTGCTGTGGCTGACAGAGTGCGTGTAGGTGCTGCTGCTGTAGGCAGGGCTCCTTGCCTAGACAGGGTCACAGCGCTGGAGAAGACCATGAGGGAATTTGCGGATCATCCAGGAGACAGAGTCATTGTGCCAAAGATAGGTACAAGTTTCGACACTCTTGGTGAGGCATACGACTTTTCACAATTTGTACTCCTGGGAGAAAGGATTTGGCATTAGATATGGGAAGAGCAGACTAAATGTGAACAGGACAAAGCTGGAAATACTCGTTCCTGCCGATGTGAATGGCCAGCCCTCATGAGATTGCTGGGGTCAAAGGACAATGGATGCCCAATGCATATCTTTGTGAGGAAGTATATGAGTTTAATTTCTGATAGGGAGTCGAGGAAAATTATGAGGAGAAGCCGACAGCAATCGTAAGCACCAAGCATTCTATATAAGTTGTGCTAGTGATCCTGCTGTTATACGAATTATTTTAATTAATACTTACTAATGTTTGGTTTTGCAGGGGAGGCCCCTTATGCGAGCAAATATGGCAACCGGGAGACATGCTGGGCAGATATACACTAGAGCTATGTTTGAGCAATTCGGTCATATACTATAGGAGTGTGGTGCATATCAGGTGGAAGAGATCAAAAAGGGTAAAGAGTATATGGCAATACCTACAGATGCAGCACGCAGAGAGAAGTGGTGCAGAACTTCATACAAGGTGACGGTGCTTGAAGGAGGGGAGGAATTTGACTGCAAGTGTGGTCAATTTGCACACATGGGGCTGTTGTGCAGCCATATCCTTAAGGTGATATAGATGGCATTAGTATATGTACACCTCTTAGTTTTCTGTAATATTGAAATTATGATTCAGATCTCACAAGGCAAAGTGTTATTCTGTTATGTTATGCAGGTGCCTTCATCCGTGTGACAGAAATCCCAAAGAAGCACATAGTGAAGAGGTGGACCAGAGATGCAAGAGATATCCTTCCAACGCACCTAATTCACTACGAGAGGGACAATGCTCAAGAAAACCCGTTTAGTTTCCGACATTTCAATATGTACATGCAAGCCATGGAGCTTGTGCGGATGGGCAACTCAAGTGTAGCAGCTTATGAACATTTGATTGCATTGTTCAAGCAATGTGCATCAGAGATGAAGCCATTTACAGAAGTTAGAGATGGTTTATGTCTGGAAGACAGGTTAGCAGGCAATATTAGGATTCCGAACAGGATACAATCAAAAGGCGATGTATATCAAGGAGTAGATGACATGTTAGCGTGGGCAACGCTGACAGCAATTCAGCAAATGAGTATGCGATTAGGCTTTCAAACTTATTAGCACCAGCTAAGTGTAAACAAGTGGGCAGACCGACAACCAGTAGGGAGAAAGCTCCATATGAAGGTTTAAGTAAAAGAACAGGGTTTTGTGTCATATGCAGGCAGCAAGGCCACAAGCGGACAACCTGTCCTGAATGCGGTGACATACCAAAACAGCCTAAGCCGGCTAGATGCAAGAACTGTGGACTTGAAGGACACCGCCGGAACAACTGTCACAAAGCAGCAGAACTACGGCTGAGATAATTGTCTTTCACCTGTAGGCATTTCTCGATAAATAATCAGCAATAACTTGTTTAATTCTGTCTGAGTGTTTTTGATGTCATTGAGCTAGGAGTAATCAGCTAGTTGGTTCTGTACTGTGTAACTGATATGTGTTCTTTCATCTAGTTTGTATGATCTGAATTTTTTGAATATGTTGTGGACGTGTTCAGACAGCTGTGAGACTTTCGTCTGGTTTTTCCAGAATAAATTGGCGGCTGCGTCTGAAGTTAGATTAATGTTTGTGTGAACCTTCTTCCGTTGAAACTGAAGTTGCCTGATGGATATGTCTGAATTTCCACTGGAAGACTAATTAAGGTGTCCTGGACTTTATACTGTATTTCAAATTAATGCAAATTAGTGTGCAGGAGTGACCTGCGTTGCAGTTCATGTGGTTGCCACGGGTAAGCCAACCTATCCTTTCGCGTGTTTAATAATGGAGAGGAGTAAATGCATATGGCCATGCTGTGTTAGGTGTTGAAGCCTGCTGAGCGGGCTTCCGTTTGAAATTCGAACCACATGTGTGGGGCGACTGTGTACAAATGGGCGATGGGGGTCCAAGAGGTCAAGCCATTCGCAATTGGAAAGGGCCTGATTAGAGCTTCAGGAGTTTCCCGTGCTTCATCTTCACTGACAGTATCACAGCAACTGAAGAGTGCTCGAAGGGGTGCAATCGTTCGATCGAGGTACGTTTGCTCTGCTTACTCTACCTTGAATCAATTGTCTTGGTGAGAATACTAAGAAGCAAAATGGGTGTCCATTGTAGGCACCCGCTGTTTCGGAAGCATCAGTTAACCATGGAGATGTGCGTGTTGTAGGGCAATAAGCCACGGCGAGCGTGGACGCGGTGCATGTGTGTGCGCGAGTGGACGCGTCGGACTCGGCCCGTGGCAGGCTCGGGCGCGTGTGTGCGTGACCGAGGGTGTGTGCGTGCGTGCATGGGTTTGTTAGCGAGGCGTTGTTGGAAATATGCCCTAGAGGCAATAATAAATAGTTATTATTATATTCCCTTGTTCATGATAATCGTTTATTATCCATGCTAGAATTGTATTGATAGGAAACTCAGATACATGTGTGGATACATAGACAATACCATGTCCCTAGTAAGCCTCTAGTTGACTAGCTCGTTGATTAATAGATGGTTACGGTTTCCTGACCATGGACATTGGATGTCATTGATAACGGGATCACATCATTAGGAGAATGATGTGATGGACAAGACCCAATCCTAAGCCTAGCACAAGGATCGTGTAGTTCGTATGCTAAAGCTTTTCTAATGTCAAGTATCATTTCCTTAGACCATGAGATTGTGCAACTCCCGGATACCATAGGAGTGCTTTGGGTGTGCCAAACGTCACAACGTAACTCGGTGGCTATAAAGGTACACTACAGGTATCTCCGAAAGTGTCTGTTGGGTTGGCACGAATCGAGACTGGGATTTGTCACTCCGTGTAAACGGAGAGGTATCTCTGGGCCCACTCGGTAGGACATCATCATAATGTGCACAATGTGATCAAGGAGTTGATCACGGGATGATGTGTTACGAAACGAGTAAAGAGACTTGCCGGTAACGAGATTGAACAAGGTATCGGGATACCGACGATGAATCTCGAGCAAGTATCGTACCACTAGACAAAGGGAATTGTATACGGGATTGATTAAGTCCTTGACATCGTGGTTCATCCGATGAGATCATCGTGGAACATGTGGGAGCCAACATGGGTATCCAGATCCCGCTGTTGGTTATTGACCGGAGAGTCATCTCGGTCATGTCTGCATGTCTCCCGAACCCGTAGGGTCTACACACTTAAGGTTCGGTGACGCTAGGGTTATAGAGATATAAGTATGCGGTAACCCGAAAGTTGTTCGGAGTCCCGAATGAGATCCCGGACGTCACGAGGAGTTCCGGAATGGTCCGGAGGTAAAGAATTATATATAGGAAGTGCTATTTCGGCTATCGGGATAAGTTTCGGGGTCACCGGTATTGTACCGGGACCACCAGAAGGGTCCCGGGGGTCCACCGGGTCGGGCCACCTGCCCCCGGGGGCCACATGGGCTGTAGGGGGTGCGCCTTGGCCTACATGGGCCAAGGGCACCAGCCCCTAGAGGCCCATGCGCCAAAGGGACAAGAGGAGGGGAGAGTCCTAAAAGGGGAAGGCACCTCCAAGGTGCCTTGGGGAGGATGGACTCCTCCCCCCTTGGCCGCACCCTTCCTTGGAGGAAGGGGCAAGGCTGCGCCCTCCCCCTCTCCCTTGGCCCTATATATAGTGGGGGGAAGGGAGGGCAACCATACCTGAGCCCTGGCGCCTCCCTCTCCCTCCCATGACACATCTCCCTCCTCCCGCAGCGCTTGGCGAAGCCCTGTTGGAATCCCGCTACTTCCACCACCACGCCGTCGTGCTGCTGGATCTCCATCAACCTCTCCTACCCCCTTGCTAGATCAAGAAGGAGGAGACATCGCTGCTCCGTACGTGTGTTGAACACGGAGGTGCCGTCCGTTCGGCGCTAGGATCATCGGTGATTTGGATCACGACGAGTACGACTCCATCAACCCCGTTCTCTTGAACGCTTCCACGCGCGATCTACAAGGGTATGTAGATCCACTCCTCCCTCGTTGCTAGATGACTCCATAGATAGATCTTGGTGACACGTAGGAAAATTTTGAATTTATGCTACGTTCCCCAACAGTGGCATCATGAGCTTGGTTTATGCGTAGTTTCTATGCACGAGTAGAACACAAAGTAGTTGTGGGCGTTGATTTTGTTCAATATGCTTACCGTTACTAGTCCAATCTTGATTCAGCGGCATTGTGGGATGAAGCGGCCCGGACCGACCTTACACGTACTCTTACGTGAGACTGGTTCCACCGACTGACATGCACTAGTTGCATAAGGTGGCTAGCGGGTGTCTGTCTCTCTCACTTTAGTCGGATCGGATTCGATGAAAAGGGTCCTTATGAAGGGTAAATAGCAATTGGCATATCACGTTGTGGTATTTGCGTAGGTAAGAAACGTTCTTGCTAGAAACCCATAGCAGCCACGTAAAACATGCAAACAACAATTAGAGGACGTCTAACTTGTTTTTGCAGGGTATGCTATGTGATGTGATATGGCCAAAAGGATGTGATGAATGATATATGTGATGTATGAGATTGATCATGTTCTTGTAATAAGAATCACGACTTGCATGTCGATGAGTATGACAACCGGCAGGAGCCATAGGAGTTGTCTTAATTTATTTATGACATGCGTGTCAACATAAACGTCATGTAATTACTTTACTTTATTGCTAAAGCGTTAGCCATAGTAGTAGAAGTAATAGATGACGTGACAACTTCAAGAAGACACGATGATGGAGATCATGATGATGGAGATCATGGTGTCATGCCGGTGACGATAATGATCATGGAGCCCCGAAGATGGAGATCAAAAGGAGCAATATGATATTGGCCATATCATGTCACTATTTGATTGCATGTGATGTTTATCATGTTTTTGCATCTTGTTTACTTAGAACGACAGTAGTAAATAAGATGATCCCTCATAATAATTTCAAGAAAGTGTTCCCCCTAACTGTGCACCGTTGCGACAGTTCGTTGTTTCGAAGCACCACGTGATGATCGGGTGTGATAGATTCTAACGTTCACATACAACGGGTGTAAGACAGATTTACACACGCGAAACACTTAGGTTGACTTGACGAGCCTAGCATGTACAGACATGGCCTCGGAACACAAGAGACCGAAAGGTCGAGCATGAGTCGTATAGAAGATACGATCAACATGAAGATGTTCACCGATGTTGACTAGTCCGTCTCACGTGATGATCGGACACGGCCTAGTTGACTCGGATCATGTAATCACTTAGATGACTAGAGGGATGTCTATCTGAGTGGGAGTTCATAAGATGAACTTAATTATCCTGAACATAGTCAAAAGGTCTTCGCAAATTATGTCATAGCTCGCGCTTTAGTTCTACTGTTTAGATATGCTCCTAGAGAAAATTTAGTTGAAAGTTGATAGTAGCAATTATGCGGACTAGGTCCGTAAACTGAGGATTGTCCTCATTGCTTCATAGAAGGCTTATGTCCTTAATGCACCGCTCAGTGTGCTGAACCTCGAACGTTGTCTGTGGATGTTGCGAACATCTGACATACACATTTTGATAACTACGTGATAGTTCAATGCGTAATGCTAAATGGTTTAGAATTGAGGCACCAAAGACGTTTTTGAAACATCGCGAAACATATGAGATGTTTCGAGGGCTGAAATTGGGATTTCAGGCTCGTGCCCACGTCAAGAGGTATAAGACCTCCGACGATTTTCTTAGCCTGCAAACTAAGGGAGAAAAGCTCAATTGTTGAACTTGTGCTCAGATTGTCTGAGTACAACAATCGCTTGAATCGAGTGGGAGTTGATCTTCCAGATGAAAAAGTGATGTTTCTCCGGAGTCATTACCACCAAGCTGCTAGAGCTTCGTGATGAACTATAATATATCAGGGACATATATGATGATCCTTGAGATATTCGCGATGTTTGACACCGCAAAAGTAGAAATCAAGAAGGAGCATCAATTGTTGATGGTTGGTGAAACCACTAGTTTCAAGAAGGGCAAGGGCAAGAAGGGATACTTCATGAAACGGCAAATCAGCTGCTGTTCTAGTGAAGAAACCCAAGGTTGAACCCAAACCCGAGACTAAGTGCTTCTGTAATAAGGGGAACAGTCACTGGAGCAGAATTACCCTAGATACTTGGTAGATGAGAAGGCTGGCAAGGTCGATAGAAGTATGTTGGATATACATTGTGTACTTTACTAGTACTCCTAGTAGCACCATGGTATTGGATACCGGTTCGGTTGCTAAGTGTTAGTAACTCGAAATAAAAGCTACGGAATAAACGGAGACTAGCTAAAAGGTGAGATGACGATATGTGTTGGAAGTATTTCCAAGGTTGATCAAATATCGTATGCTCCCTCTACCATCAAGATTGGTGTTTGCGTTGAGCATAGACATGATTGGATTATGTCTATCGCAATACGGTTATTCATTTAAGGAGAATAATGGTTACTCTGTTTATTTGAATAATACCTTCAATGGTCTTGCACCTAAAATGAATGGTTTATTGAATCTCGATTGTAGTGATACACATGTTCATGCCAAAAGATATAAGATAGTAATGATAGTACCACCTACTTGTGGCACTGCCACTTAAGTCATATCGGTATAAAACGCATGAAGAAGCTCCATGTTGATGGATCTTTGGGCTCACTCGTTTTTGAAAAGTTTGAGACATGCGAACCATGTCTATTGGTGTATATGCATGAAGAAACTCCATGCAAATGGACCGTTTGGACTCACTTGATTTTGAATCACTTGAGACATGCAAATCATACCACATGGGCAAGATGATTGAAAGCCTCGTTTTCAGTAAAATGGAACTAGAAAGCAACTTGTTGGAAGTAATACATTTTGATGTGTGCAATCCAATGAGTGCTAAGGCATGTAGTGGATATCGTTATGTTCTTACTTCACAGATGTTTTGAGTAGATGTTGAGTATATTTACTTGATGAATCACGAGTCTGAATCATTGATAGGTTCAAGTAATTTCAGGGTGAAGTTGAAAGATCATCGTGACAAGAGGATAAAATATCTATGATATGATCATAGAGATGAATATCTGAATTATGAGTTTGGCACAGAATTAAGACATTGTGGAAATTGGTTCACAACTAATACAGCCTGGAACACCATAGTGCGATGGTGTGTCCGAACATCATAACTGCACCCTATTGGATATGATGCATACCATGATGTCTCTTATCAAATTACCACGATAGTTTATGGGTTAGGCATTAAAGACAACCACATTCACTTTAAATAGGGCACCACGTAATTCTGATGAGATGACACCATATGAACTATGGTTTAGAGAAACCTAAGCTGTCATTTCTTAGAAGTTTGGGGTTGCGACGCTTATGTGAAAAAGTTTCAGGCTGATAAGCTCGAACCCAAAGCGGATAAATGCATCTTCATAGGACACCCAAAACAGTTGGGTATACCTCCTGTCTCAGATCCGAAAGCAATAAGGGATTGTTTCTAGAATCGGGTCCTTTCTCAAGGAAAAGTTTCTCTCAAAAGAATTGAGTGGGAGGATGGTGGAGACTTGATGAGGTTATTGAACCGTCTCTTCAACTAGTGTGTGGCAGGGCACAGGAGTTGTTCCTGTGGCACCTACACCAATTGAAGTGGAAGCTTATGATAGTGATCATGAAACTTCAGATCAAGTCACTACCAAACCTCGTGGGATGACAAGGATGCGTACTACTTCAGAGTGGTACGTAATCCTGTCTTGGAAGTCATGTTGCTAGACAACAATGAACCTACGAGCTATGGAGAAGCGATGATGGGCCTGGATTCCAAAATGGCTCGAGGCCATATAATCCGAGAGAGGGTCCATATATGAAAACAAAGTGTAGAGTTTGGGATAACTACTTGATGGTCATAAGGCTGTTAGGTACATATGGATTTTAAAAGGAAGACGGACAATGATGGTAGGTATCACCATTAAGAAAGCTCGACTTGTCGCTAAGATGTTTTCCGACAAGTTCAAGGAGTTGACTACGATGAGACTTTCTCACTCGTAGCGATGCTAAGAGTCTGTTGGAATTATATTAGTGATTACTGCATTATTTATGAAATCTTGCAGATAGGATGTCAAAACATTGTTTCCTCGACGATTTTCTTGAGGAAAGGTTGTATGTGATACAACCGGAAGGTTTTGTCAATCCTGAAAGATGCTAATAAGTATGCAAAGCTCCAGCAATCCTTCTAGGGACTGGAGTAAGCATCTCGGAGTTGGAATGTATGCTTTGATGAGATGATTAAAGATTTTGGGTGTATACAAAGTTTATGAGAAACTTGTATTTCCAAAGAAGTGAGTGGGAGCACTACAGAATTTCCGATAAGTATGTATGTTGTTGACATATTGTTGATCAGAAATGACGTAGAATTTCTGGAAAGCATATAGGGTTATTTGGAAAGTGTTTTTCAATGGAAAGCCTGGATTAAGCTACTTGAACATTGAGCATCAAGATCTATAAGGATAGATCAAAACGCTTAATGGTACTTTCAAATGAGCACATACCTTGACATGATCTTGAAGGTGTTCAAGATGGATCAGTCAAAGAAGGAGTTCTTGCCTGAGTTGTAAGGTATGAAGTTAAGACTTAAAGCTCGACCACGGCAGAAGAAAGAGGAAGGACGAAGGTCGTCCCCTATGCTTTTGTCATAGGCTCTCTACAGTATGCTATGCTGTGTGCCGCACCTGAAGTGTGCCTTGCCATGAGTCAGTCAAGGGGTACAAGAGTGATCCAAGAATGGATCACAGGACAGCAGTCAAAGTTATCCTTAGTAACTAGTGGACTAAGGAATTTTCTCGATTATGGAGGTGGTAAAAGAGTTCGTCGTAAAGGGTTACGCCGATGCAAACTTTGACACTAATCCAGATTATTCTAAGTAGTAAACTGGATTCGTATAGTAGAACAGTTATTTGGAATAGCTCCAAATGTAGCGTAGTAGTTGCATCTACAAGATGACATAAGAAATTTGCGAAGTACATACGGATCTGAAAGATTCAGACCCGTTGACTAAAACCTATCTCACAAGCAAAACATGATCAAACCCAGAACTCATTGAGTCTTAATCACATGATGATGTGAACTAGTTTAGTGACACTAGTAAACTCTTTGGATGTTGGTCACATGGCGATGTGACCTGTGAGTGTTAATCACATGACGATGTGAACTAGATTATTGACTCTAGTGCAAGTGGGAGACTGTTGGAAATATACCCTAGAGGCAATAATAAATAGTTATTATTATATTTCCTTGTTCATGATAATCGTTTATTATCCATGCTAGAATTGTATTGATAGGAAACTCATATACATGTGTGGATACATAGACAACACCATGTCCCTAGTAAGCCTCTAGTTGACTAGCTCGTTGATCAATAGATGGTTACGGTTTCCTGACCATGGACATTGGATGTCATTGATAACGGGATCACATCATTAGGAGAATGATGTGATGGACAAGACCCAATCCTAAGCCTAGCACAAGGATCGTGTAGTTCGTATGCTAAAGCTTTTCTAATGTCAAGTATCATTTCCTTAGACCATGAGATTGTGCAACTCCCGGATACCATAGGAGTGCTTTGGGTGTGCCAAACGTCACAACGTAACTGGGTGGCTATAAACATACACTACAGGTATCTCCGAAAGTGTCTGTTGGGTTGGCACGAATCAAGACTGGGATTTGTCACTCCGTGTAAACGGAGAGGTATCTCTGGGCCCACTCGGTAGGACATCATCATAATGTGCACAATGTGATCAAGGAGTTGATCACGGGATGATGTGTTACGAAACGAGTAAAGAGACTTGCCGGTAACGAGATTGAACAAGGTATCGGGATACCGACGATCGAATCTCGAGCAAGTATCGTACCGCTAGACAAAGGGAATTGTATACGGGATTGATTAAGTCCTTGACATCGTGGTTCATCCGATGAGATCATCATGGAACATGTGGGATCCAACATGGGTATCCAGATCCCGCTGTTGGTTATTGACCGGAGAGTCATCTCGGTCATGTCTGCATGTCTCCCGAACCCGTAGGGTCTACACACTTAAGGTTCGGTGACGCTAGGGTTATAGAGATATAAGTATGCGGTAACCCGAAAGTTGTTCGGAGTCCCGGATGAGATCACGGATGTCACGAGGAGTTCCGGAGTGGTCCGGAGGTAAAGAATTATATATAGGAAGTGCTATTTCGGCTATCGGGATAAGTTTCGGGGTCACCGGTATTGTACCAGGACCACCGGAAGGGTCCCGGGGGTTCACCGGGTGGGGCCACCTGCTCCCGGGGGCCACATGGGCTGTAGGGGGTGCGCCTTGGCCTACATGGGCCAAGGGCACCAGCCCCTAGAGGCCCATGCGCCAAAGGGACAAGAGGAGGGGAGAGTCCTAAAAGGGGAAGGCACCTCCGAGGTGCCTTGGGGAGGATGGACTCTTCCCCCCCCCCCTTGGCCGCACCCTTCCTTGGAGGAAGGGGCAAGGCTGCGCCCTCCCCCTCTCCCTTGGCCCTATATATAGTGGGGGGAAGGGAGGGCAACCATACCTGAGCCCTGGCGCCTCCCTCTCCCTCCCATGACACATCTCCCTCCTCCCGCAGCGCTTGGCGAAGCCCTGTTGGAATCCCGCTACTTCCACCACCACGCCGTCGTGCTGCTGGATCTCCATCAACCTCTCCTCCCCCCTTGCTGGATCAAGAAGGAGGAGACATCGCTGCTCCGTACGTGTGTTGAACGCGGAGGTGCCGTCCGTTCGGCGCTAGGATCATCGGTGATTTGGATCACGACGAGTACGACTCCATCAACCCCGTTCTCTTGAACGCTTCCGCGCGCGATCTACAAGGGTATGTAGATCCACTCCTCCCTCGTTGCTAGATGACTCCATAGATAGATCTTGGTGACACGTAGGAAAATTTTGAATTTATGCTACGTTCCCCAACAGGCGTGCGGGTGTGTGACCGCGTCAGGCGCTGGACCCAGTCGTGCCCGGAGCGCGTGTGTGCGCGTAGGGGGCGTGAGCTGCGGAGCGCGGGACATGGGGGGTGCGAGAGTGGGAGCGTTGTGTGCGCGGCATGGCGTGTCTGAGCATGCGTGTATAAAGCCCACTCCTCGCCTGTGTACTTGCCGCACAAATCGAGTTCAAGCTCGAGGTCAAAAAACAGAAAACACCGTTCGTGCGGCAGGGTGTTTGAGCACCCGGAAATTCTTTGTGTCCTTCTTCTTCTTCTCCGGCCGTGTCTCCGGTGATCACCGTCGTGTGCTAGGGCTAGCTGCAGCAACACGTGTGCCTGTGAGAAGTGAGAACTCGGCGATCTCCTCGCTGTCTCTACATGTTTTAATGGAAAACCATGATTTCATATGAACAATTTTGTTGACATGCATGGCTAAACGATTCTCTTTCATGCAGGTTAGGGACGTTGACTTGGGGACCAGAATCTATGACTAAACGGTCCGAGCCATCCACTCCCGTCTGATCCACGAGCAGGCTACTTGACGGAGTTATCTGAGTCGTGGGCCATATCCTGTTGCTGGAAATAATAATGATGACCATATACCTGCTGCTATACCGATGGCAACGCTGATCACGAGGTGAATATAGGGTACAGATTCCGGGATCCTGTGAGCTCGGGCTCAATTGAGTACTTTCCGAAAAAACTCTTCTACTTAGTTAATTTAGGTGAAGTAAATAACTAAAGGAAAAAAAGAGAGGCCTAGGCACCGAGGTGCGGTGATCAGGCTATGTAGTGCGAATTCGCCTGATAGGCCGAGCTGCGGATGCGGCGCCGGCCGGACTAGAGATGAAACTGTCTAGATTGGAACCGTCGAGACCGCCATATCGGTTGCCGGGCGGCTGACCAAAATATAAGTCGGTTGTCGGAAATTTGCATAGAAAAATTATGCGGACCGGCAGAAATTTTTCTATGTAAAAACTAATGTATATATAGGTAATTAGAAAAATAGAGCCCGATGTTCCTGTTTTGGGTAGCACGACATATAACTTCGTGAGGTGAAAAACGTGCAGACTAACAGACTAGTAGCATAGCTACCAGGTGCACGTGGGTGCCACCTTGGTCTTTGATCCAACAAACTGTCCGGGGTGAGCCACCACGATGAGGGCAGAAAGGATCCATGCCATGTAACTTTGCCGGCCATTGGAGTTCAGAGCCGTAGATGTGTTCTGCCTGGGCTTACGTGCATGTACGTTGGCTGCCGCTGATTCCTCCATAATTAGATCGAATTGTCCTTGTCATCATCTAACGCTGCACACAGACTCTTTCATCCAAATTACTCTCGATTCGATCTAGCATAAATCTGTGAACAAAAAAGAGTGCAAACTAGTAATAATAATTGAAAAAAGAAATTTATGCAAAGCGAATAATTTGATAAATATAGCCTGAACGCAGAGGTCGGTTTGATGGCACGACGGCGCGGCTGCGGATGTTGACGCATGTTAGAGTTCGGCGAGCGACAGTGACCAGGTGTTTGCGCTGGCATCGTAACGAAGTTCAAGTACACAAGGCACAATTTTTGCCGACATGTGGACAGGAATATAGGCTCCAAATTCTGAATAGTTAGCACACTTTGATAGAATAAACAACCAAATGTAAAGATGTACGGAGTATAAGGAGACTAGTAGTAATTCGTGCATGGAAAGCAAACTATACTACCACTGATTAGAGGCGTGCATAGCCTTTTTAGCTAAACAATAAAGAAAAGGAAGGGTCAAATATCCCTATGACTTGCAGCTTGATCGGCCTGTGTCTGATCGGGACTCCTACGTGGAGCGCCCGTTGATGGACTGGGTTTCCTTTGTTGGATTTGCACAAACTGCTCCCTGCGTGCCAGCCTCCTTGGGGCCTCCATGGCGCACGTGAGTCGTAACCGCAGCAAAGCTCCGGTCTGGCATATTGCTAGGCGCAGAGTACAACTGGACGTAGCTAATTTTTTATCCCGATCCGCCTGTGACCTAAGTAGCACGGAGCGAGCGACAATGATTTGGAAAAAGAAGACAATTCACATAGAATAGATCTAACTCAAAAGATATCACCTGATCGTTGAATTCGATTCCCATCAAACCACGACGAACACCTAGCAGCCTCTCAATGAAAGCACCAATGCCAGTTCTATATCCAGCGTATCTCGTAGTAGGGGTCCTAAGCTAGGCTTCTTGGAGCGATGGTAACAAGGACACATATTTTACCCAGGTTCGGGCCCTCTTGATGGAGGTAAAAACCTATGTTCTGCTTTGATTGTATTCATATGGGGAGATAGTACAGGGTACATGTATGTATCATGAGATTGTTCTAATTAATATAAGTTGATCTATTGACTAGCCTGGCATCAGTTTATATAATGCACCGGAGGCCTAGGGTTTTAGGAGAGTCCTTGGCTTGAGCGCCAAGTCCTGTGGAAACTTCCTTGTATGCGGCAATGGGCTGTCCGAAGTGGCCCATTAGTGAACCGCCATGGGGGTCCTCGGCCTGACCCACCTGGTCGGGAGACGACGTCGTGAGTACCCCCGAGTCTAGGACACCGTCAGCGGCCGCCTCGCCTACTCGAGCTTAACGGAGCCGTAGACGATGCCGACAGCAGAGACCCTGGCCACCTGCAGAGCAACATCCATTGCAAGGTCGGTCAACCAGCCAGATCTGATCCGTGAGGCCACAGACGAATCGTGGATCGGAGGCATGGGTTGCTTACGAGGGTGAGGGTGCTCTTGCCGGAGTAGGGTCCCGGGGTGAACGGCATGGCTGCGATGGCGGCTGGATCCGGATGACGAGTGTTCGACGCTACCATAGCAGAGTCGAGGACTTCAGGCTTCTCTTTTGTCTGCGCCGGTTAGTCAAGGTGGAGCATGGGCGAGGGAGGCAGGAGTTGGAGGTCTTGCGTCGTGGGCATGGGCACGGGCACCGGCCAGTCGAGGTGGAGCACGGGCACGGGCATCAGAGGAGGTTGTGCGCGTGCGGGTGTGGAGGAGTTGACGGGGAGGGAGAGAAAGAAAGAAAGGAGGCAGGGGGAGGTGGATGGAAGATGTCAGGGGAATCAGCTACTAGTTCATATTAATGTACAACTAATCAAATGGTTGGGTGTCAAAAGTTTTGATCCTACTCTCGTGAAAAAGACAAATTTCCGAAGATTCAGTAGGAAGCAGGTCAAATTTGAACTACTATCTTGGACATCTTTTATGATTGTGAGCCCCCACTAAATATTTTATATTAATTAGTTGACATTGGACAAGGAAGACAACATAATGAGTTATGTTGCTTATATTGACATAGAAGTTATATTGTCATGGATCCTCCAACAGGTGGTGCTTGCCTAGAATCTTTTGCTAGCCAAAAATTGCACTAACTAGAGATACTACTTGTGCATCTGAGGAAGTCCTAGATTGAGGGGTCCTTGGACTGCCGGTCGACCTATCCTAGGCTAGACAGGTGGGCCGCTCTATGACTATTATTGGAAGGCCGAGCTATAAGGAGACTCCATGTTCAGGAAGAAAAACCGTGAAGCCTTGGTCTGTCCTCCAAGTCAAGATGGCAGAATCGTCATGTTTATTCCCTGATGGCAACCGATCATGTGTAACCCTAGGTACCCCTGGTGTCTATATAAACCAGAGGGTTTAGTACGTAGAGGAGATGAACCATCATCCTACTCATTTGGGGTTTAGTTCATCCGATCTCGTGGTAGATCAACTTTGTAATCTTCATACACACATCAATACAATCAAGCAGGACGTAGGGTTTTACCTCCTCGAGAGGGCCCGAACCTGGGTAAATACCGTCTTTGCGTTCTCTGTTACCCATTGATTCAAGATCCACAACTCTGGACCCCCTACCCAAGATCCGCCGGTTTTGACACCGACATTGGTGCTTTCATTGAGAGTTTTGTTGTGGGATCGCCAAAGGATCAATGGCTTGCCTAGTCATTGGAGACAGCATCTGCACCGAGGACATCTTCATCCCCGGCCAACTCTTCTCATTTGGCGGCATCCTTCTGCACGCTAACTTGTCCGGTCACCTTGACCAGGTCAACAGTTCGCCCCTGAGTAGGAAATCAGGTTCGGCAACCTAGAGTACGTCACCGACGCCCAGGGCGATCTGATCTTCACTGGGTTCTCAGCCTTACCTGAGGAGCCCAGAAATACTGAAGCTTTAACTTTGAACCTTTTTTCCAACCCTATCTTCGAGTCGGCCCTTACCTCGGATCCGACTTTAAGTTTGGATGCGGCTTCGGTGTCTGAAGACCACGGGTCAGCCCTGGTCGATCGCACCACACACATTAACACACCGGAGGTTGACTCCGAAGAACTCCAGGTGATGGATCCGGCCGATCTCTCGCTGTTAAACGAGATGCTAGATCAGATTCAGGCAATGAACATCACATACGTCCCTTCCTTGGTATATGATCAGATCGGGTTTGATGCAGGCCACGGGGAATTTTACATCCCACCCACCACCCACTTAGTAGCCACTATCGAGGATTTAACCAATATGTTGGACTATGCCTCCGAGGAGGCTGAGGACATGGACGAGGATATCGATGTCATGGCCTATATGGAAAACCTCCCAACCACTCCCTGCACGAGAAGGTGGACTGCCACTTTCATCTACAACGTTTACATGGTCGACACCCCCAAAGAGGACGGCGAGGAGCCCACTAGGGAATCATCCAAACGTGGACACGAACAAAAGCGATCCAGGGGACATGGAAAAGACAGGGAATACAACTTGAGCACAGCCACAGATGGCACTGAGGATGATGCTGCCCAAGACAACATGGAGGGGCTTGGCAACAATGCCATCCCCGAATGACATCTAGCCGCTCCCAAAGACCATGACGACCCTGAGGATCCTGATGATTCCGAGGATGGTAATTACCTTCCCCTTTATGAAGAGGAGGAGAGCCTCGGGGCCGAGGATTTCATCATCCCCGAAGACCCGCTGGATCAAGAACGGTTCAAGTGACAACTCATAGCCACCGCCATAAGCTTAAAGAAGAAGCAGAAGCAATTAAAAGCCAAACAAGATACTCTCAATGATAGATGGACGAGAGTCCTAGTAGCCGAAGAAGGGTAGGGTAATGAGCAGCAAGACAAAAACAAAAGCTACCCACCCTGATGTTTGTTGTCACAATTGGACAACGAGGCCTTTGAGCCCATGCCTCCCAGACATGCTCAGGCGCACCAGCCTGACCACCCCCTTGAGACAGGACAGGATGGCTAGAGAGGCCGAAAATCCACCTGCACTCCCTTGTAGGAGAGGCAAGGAGCCAATACAGCCCGAGGACCCATATGACCTCAACATGACCCGACCGCTAGAGCATGCCAGAGAAGATCCATCTATGGATCTAGAGGGTACGCTCCCGCTGGACGGGATGGATACCAAGCTTGGAGTGACCAAAATGATGGAGCTCGGGAGCAGCACCAGGCCCGGATGACAGCGACCTCAGGAGCGACGTAGCCCGTGTTAGGGGCGCTGCACACCCAATGTGCTTACAGATGAGGTGATGCAGCATCAGTTCCTCGAAGGGTTTAAACCCGTAAACATCGAATAATACGACTAAATAATAGACCCAGCCGTATGGATCGAAGACTTCCTTCTCCACATTCATATGGGCTTAGGAGACGACCTCCATGCCATAAAATATTGACCACTCAAACTCAAAGGACCGGCCAGGCATTGGTTGAACAACCTCCCTGAAAACTCCATAGGGAGCTGGGAAGAGCTCGAGGATGCTTTCTGAGCTAACTTTCAAGGCACCTATGTTTGGCCTCCGGATGCCGATGACCCGGGCTGTTAGACCACGTGGCTTGATCCCATCGTGGACGGATACCACCTCACCAGAGTCCTTATGGACAGAGGTAGCAACCTCAATCTGATTTACTCAGATATAGTGAGGAAGATGGGAATCGATCCATCAAGGATCAAACCTAGCAACACCAGCTTTATAGGAGTAATCCCAGGCATCGAAGCTTGCTCGGGCACAGTCACTTTGGAAGTAGTGTTCGGCTCACCAGGCAACTTCCATAGCGAAGACTTGACCTTCGACATCGTTCCTTTCTGTAGCAGCTATCACACACTCCTCGGCCGTACAATGTTTGCCTGCTTTAACGTTGTCCCCCACTACACATACCTGAAGCTCAAGATGCCTGGACCTAAGGGTGTCATCACCGTTAGAGGTAACACCGAGCGCTCGCTCCAAACCGAGGAGCAAATAGCAGCTCTGGTAGCCGAAGTACAGGCCGGCAAAGGGGCACTAACAACCCAGGCTCACATCAAGGTGCTAGACGCACACAAACGAGCACGGGCTACATCACCACTTCCGGAGCCTTCAAGTGCTCACCCTAAATAGGGATACGCTCCCCACGGCACGGCTTCTCCAGCTGCAAAACACGTACAACAGGTACACCATTTCCCACTCAAAATTCCATGGGTCGATGTGGGGAAAAAATTGAAGGTTCAGTACTCGGTTTGACCGAACTATGGCCAAATATGTCTTCGGACCACTACCAGGTTCCATCTAGGGCCTGATCAGCGTAAAGCTGATATGCTGCGACAGACTCTCCAGACGTTATCTAAAGGGCCCGTCCTTCGATCTCCATTCCTCGGTCCACGGAATCCTCCCACAGAGCAAAGGTGCAGACGTGCAATAGGGCATAGCAGGGATGTAAAGCCACTCATAGAGGCCCTGTGTAGACCTTTCCACTGTTATTTGTATTTTTACAAAGTATCTATAATAGTTTGCTTCTACAGTTTGAATTGTATGGTTGGACATCACACATTCATCAGAAATAAAGACCATCACTATCGTCCTATGGCAGATGCTTCTGCTGCGTATC
>NC_041382.1:355309871-355444107 GCF_002162155.2 Triticum dicoccoides | reverse complement strand
CGAAACAAACTCGTTTGATACATGTTTTAGATGTGATCGACTAATAAACCGGGGGCTCGAATATCAAACCCGCCCCAAGCATAATTTTGGGACTATCCCTATCTTGCGTGCTCGGCGTCTCGAATATTGCAGTATATGAATCAGCTCTGAATTATGTCTTTGGTCAATAGTTGGGTTGCCCGGCTCTTATGCTTGCCCTCTTACATTCTGCAATGCTCGGCTAGGAGGGTAAAGGGAGAACCACTATGATTGTATTTCTAGCTCATCTGGTTAAGTACCTTAGTGGAGAAATACAAAAACTGACGGTCATAATAAGCGAGAACTGGTCAGTGATCTGATGTCAAGTGTCAAACTAAGAATTGATGGAGGTTATTCCGTGTCATACGTAGGGTTGCTGTCACGGAAACCAAGTGATGATGGTGTTAACCCCGTGTAACACCCCCGATGCAACTTACCATATTTGTACCCCAACTCTTGACATTTTCGGCTTTAAGTTATGAGATTCGTGGTTGGGTTTTTGTCTTTGTTTTGCATTTTGTCCATGTCATGCATTTCATATCATGTCATCATGTGCAAAGCATTTGCATACGTGTTCGTCTCATGCATCCGAACATTTTCCCCGTTGTCCGTTTTGCAATCCGACACTCCTATGTCCTCCGGCGCCCCCTTTTGCCTCTTTTCGTGAGCGGGTGTTAAACTTTCTCGGAATGGACCGAGATTTGCCAAGCGGCCTTAGTACACCACTGGTAGACCGCCTGTCAAGTTTCCTGCCATTTGGAGTCCGTTTGATACTCCAACGGTTAACCGGGGGACCGTAAAGGCCTCGTGTGTGTTGCAGCCAACACCCCTCCAAAGTGGCCCAATAACCCATCCAAAACCCCTCATTCCTCTCGGCCATTCGATCACAATCGCGTGGCCGAAAACCACACCTCATTTGGACACTCCCACCTCCTTCTATGTATAAATAGGTGCCCCCTTCTCCATTTTCGCGGACGAAACCCTAAAAAAACCTCCCCCGCCGCCACCGGACGCGTCCGCGACGGCCGGACACGTCCGCCGCCGCCACCCGGACCAACCGCCGCCTGCCACGTGGAAACGCTGCCGTCCCCGCGCCGTCGGCCCGCCGCGGCCCGCAGTGGGCCCCCAAAACCCGTTCGCTGCCCGCGCCTAGCGCCGCAGCCTCCGCGCCCGCCGCCTCCGCGCCAGCTCGTCTGCCAACCAGCCGCTCCTTTGTGCGCCGCGTCGTCGACCGGCTCTGGCGCCACCACGCCTCGCCATGCTCGCCGCCCCTCGGCATCCGCGCCCGGATCCACCCCGAACTACCTCGCCGGCGACCTCCCCTCCTCATCTCCGGCCATCGCAGCTCAACTCCGGCGAGAGATCCCGACAAACATCGTAAACCGCGCCGGCGAAACCTAGATCTATTTCGGAGAGGTCCATTTTCCACTAAGTCTTTTTCATCTGCTATATTTTCTAGCTCTATTCTACATGCCATAACTCCTCATCCGTAGCTCTGTTTTGCATGCATGATATTTAAAATGTTCATCAGGATGTGCTCTTCATTTTGTTCCATTGTGTCATGGTTGTTTGAGTCCATCTTGATGCCCTAATGACTGATGCAAGAGTGCTATAAAATGTTAGTTCCTGTTACTTAGCAGAGTATGAGCATTTGTCATTTTTGCTACATTTATTGTGTGCTGCATATGGGCATGAGCTCTACATGTGTTTTGGGCTATGGCATGCCATCTTTACAGGGGTGTATGCCATGTATTTTTATGATCAATGTGGTGACTAGCACAGGCATGCAAAGTAGCTCTCGTAATATTACTGTTTTCAGGGACTTAGAATTTCACTAAGTCTTTTCCCTGCTGTTATTTTTATGCCATGTATTCATGTTGCTACAGTGAGATCCATGCTTCTTTTAAGTATGTTCAGTAAGGACGATTTGGACATATGGTCATGCTCTAGCCATCCATGTCCCTGTTTGTATTTATGGAGTGCCCTAGCATGACTCAATCTTGATCTACTTTTGCTATAAAATGTTCCTGGCAGATTGTTTACGTGTTAATCAATTTTGCCAAGGTTGTTGTAGTTGATCCATGCATGCTATGAGATTGTTCTTGCTTTGGTTAGCTTCATGAACATGCCTTCTTGCTGATTCTATGCTTATCTTGTCATGCAATGCCTTGTGGTGAGTGAATCGAGCTCTCAAAGAGGCCTTCGTAACTCTGTGTTTGCCATGTCCAGTTTTCTGCCAAGTCTGAATCTGTTAACGGAACTTGCTATGTTTACATGGGTGCCATCATATCTTCTGATCCTTTTTGGCTTATGGTCAGTAAGGGACTTTTGTTCTATGCTTTGAGTAGAATCATGTTATGCCTTTGTTTTCTATGATAGGATCCTGTAGCATGTTGTTATCTTGCTCTAAACATTGCTTCCTGATGTTAATTCCTGACATGTTAGTATTTTCACCAAGTCTGTGAAGCTGATATCTTTTGCTCTTTTGCCATGTTTGTTTGAACCTGCTCTTGTGTGATTTAGCCGTAGCTTAGGTTCATCTTTTGTCAAGCATGTTGAGTAGATCACTGCCATGTGCTTTGTTGTTATGTTGGAGTGCAATAGCTTAGTTTCTTCGTGCATTCTAGATGGTATCGTGCTGTTAATCGCAGAATTGTGCCATTATTGTTTTGCTTGCCATTTGCAAACCGTGCATCCGTTTCCGGTGATCTTTATATCGATTTCGACCGAAATCAACTCATCAGCGGCACACTTGGTTTGCCAAGTTGAGGTCTGGGTCAATCTTTTCCTTCCGGAGCATGCATATGCATTGCATATAACATCCCGATCATGCCATGTTTTGCATCATGTTGCTTGCGCATTGCACCGTGATTGATTGTTGGTCTTTTGCTTATGTGCGTGCCTTGGGTAGAGCCAGGAGACGAGTACATGATCGAGGAACCTGTCGTGGAATTGCTATGGCAGATGTCCTAGAGCAAGGACTTAGGCGTAGGGCCATCGCACTAGGAAGCTTAAAGGGGTTAATCGGGACAAAGGACACGAGAGGGTTTTATAATAGTTTGGTGTTGGGGAACGTAGCAATTTCAAAAAAATTCCTACGCACATGCAAGATCATGGTGATGCATAGCAACTAGAGGGGAGAGTGTTGTCTATGTACCCTCATAGACCGAAAGCGGAAGCGTTAGCACAACGCGGTTGATGTAGTCGTACGTCTTCACAGCCCGACCTATCAAGCACCGAAACTACGGCACCTCTGAGTTCTAGCACACGTTCAGCTCGATGACGATCCCTGGACTCCGATCCAGCAGAATGTCAGGGAAGAGTTCCGTCAGCACGACGGTGTGGTGACGATCTTGATGTTCTACTGTCGCAGGGCTTCGCCTAAGCACCACTACAATATTATCGAGGACTATGGTGGAGGGGGGCACCGCACACGGCTAAGAGATCAATGATCAACTGTTGTGTCTATGGGGTGCCCCTGCCCCCGTATATAAAGGAGCAAGGGAGGGAGGCGGCCGGCCTAGGAGGAGGGCGCGCTAAGGGGGGAGTCCTACTCCCACCGGGAGTAGGACTCCTCCTTCCCTTGTTGGAGTAGGAGAGAAGGAAAGAGGGGGAGAGGAACAAGGAAAAGTGGGCTGCACCCCTTGTGCAATTCGGACCAGAGGGGGGGCGCGCGCCTCCTTCCTTTTGGCCTCTCTCCTCTATTCCCGTATGGCCCAATAAGGCCCATATACTCCCCGGTGAATTCCCGTAACTCTCCGGTACTCCGAAAAATACCCGAATCACTTGGAACCTTTCCGATGTCCGAATATAGTCGTCCAATATATCGATCTTTACATCTCGACCATTTCGAGACTACTCGTCATGTCCCCGATCTCATCCGGGACTCCGAACTCCTTTGGTACATCAAAACTCACAATATAACTGTCATCGAAACCTTAAGCATGCAGACCCTATGGGTTCGAGAACTATGTAGACATGACCGAGACACGTCTCCGGTCAATAACCAATAGCGGAACCTGGATGCTCATATTGGCTCCCACATATTCTACGAAGATCTTTATCGGTCAGACCGCATAACAACATACGTTGTTCCCTTTGTCATCGGTATGTTACTTGCCCGAGATTCGATCGTCGGTATGTCAGTACCTAGTTCAATCTCATTACCGGCAAGTCTCTTTTACTCGTTCCGTAATACATCATCCCGCAACTAACTTATTAGTTGCAATGCTTGCAAGGCTTAAGTGATGTGCATTACCGAGAGGGCCCAGAGATACCTCTCCGACAATCAGAGTGACAAATCCTAATCTCGAAATACGCCAACCCAACAAGTACCTTCGGAGACACCTGTAGAGCACCTTTACAATCACCCAGTTACGTTGTGACGTTTGGTAGCACACAAAGTGTTCCTCCGGTAAACGGGAGTTGCATAATCTCATAATCATAGGAACATGTATAAGTTATGAAGAAAGCAATAGCAACAAACTAAACGATCAAGTGCTAAGCTAATGGAATGGGTCAAGTCAATCACATCATTCTCCTAATGATGTGATCCCGTTAATCAAATGACAACTCATGTCTATGGCTAGGAAACATAACCATCTTTGATCAACGAGCTAGTCAAGTAGAGGCATACTAGTGACACTCTGTTTGTCTATGTATTCACACATGTATTATGTTTCCGGTTAATACATTCCAGCATCAATAATAAACATTTATCATGATATAAGGAAATAAATAATAACTTTATTATTGCCTCTAGGGCATATTTCCTTCAGTCTCCCACTTGCACTAGAGTCAATAATATATTTCACATCGCCATGTGATTTAACATCAATAGTTCACATCACCATGTGATTAACACCCATAGTTCACATCGTCATGTGACCAACACCCAAAGGGTTTACTAGATTCAATAATCTAGCTAGTTCACATTGCTATGTGATTAACGCCCAAAGAGTACTAGGGTGTGATCATGTTTTGCTTGTGAGAGGAGTTTAGTCAACGGGTCTGCCACATTCAGATCCGTAAGTATTTTGCAAATTTCTATGTCAACAATGCTCTGCACTAAGATACTCTAGCTAATTGCTCCCACTTTTAATATGTATCCAGATTGAGACTTTGAGTCATCTGGATCAGTGTCAATACTTGCATCGACGTAACCCTTTACAATGAACCTTTTGTCACCCCCATAATCGAGAAACATATCCTTATTCCACTAAGGATAATTTTGACCAATGTCCAGTGATCTACTCCTAGATCACTATTATACTCCCTTGCCAAACTCAGGGCAGGGTATACAATAGGTCTGGTACACAGCATGGCATACTTTATAGAACCTATGGCTGAGGCATAGGGAATGACTTTCATTCTCTCTCTATCTTCTGTCGTGGTCGGGTTTTGAGTCTTACCCAACTTCACACCTTGTAACACAGGCAAGAACTCCTTCTTTGACTGTTCCATTTTGAACTACTTCAAAATCTTTGTCAAGGTATGTACTCATTGAAAAACTTATCAAGCGTCTTGATCTATCTCTATAGATCTTGATGCTCAATATGTAAGCAGCTTCACCGAGGTCTTTCTTTGAAAAACTCCTTTCAAACATTCCTTTATGCTTTGCAGAATAATTCTACATTATCTCCGATCAACAATATGTCATTCACATATACTTATCAGAAGTGCTGTAATGCTCCCACTCACTTTCTTGTAAATACAGGCTTCACCGCAAGTCTGTATAAAACTATATGCTTTGATCAACTTATCAAAGCGTATATTCCAACTCCGAGATGCTTGCACCAGTCCATAGATGGATCGCTGGAGCTTGCATATTTTGTTAGCACCTTTAGGATTGACAAAACTCTCTTGTTGCATCATATACAACTCTTCTTTAATAAATCCATTAAGGAATGTAATTTTGTTTATCCATTTGCCATATTTCATAAAATATGGCAATTGCTAACATGATTCGGACAGACTTAAGCATAGATACGAGTGAGAAACTCTCATCGTAGTCAACACCTTGAACTTGTCGAAAACCTTTTGCGACAATTCTAGCTTTGTAGATAGTAACACTACTATCACCGTCCGTCTTCCTCTTGAAGATCCATTTATTTGTTATGGCTTGCTGATCATCGGGCAAGTCAACCAAAGTCCGCACTTTGTTCTCATACATGGATCCCATCTCAGATTTTATGGCCTCAAGCCATTTCGTGGAATATGGGCTCATCATCGCTTCCTCATAGTTCATACGCTCGTCATGGTCAAGTAACATGACCTCCAGAACAGGATTACCGTACCACTCTGGTGCGGATCTCACTCTGGTTTACCTACAAGGTTCGGTAGTAACTTGATCTGAAGTTTACATGATCATCATCATTAGCTTCCTCACTAATTGGTGTAGTAGTCACAGGAACAGATTTCTATGATGAACTACTTTCCAATAAGGGAGCATGTACAGTTACCTCATCAAGTTCTACTTTCCTCCCACTCACTTCTTTCAAGAGAAACTCCTTCTCTAGAATGGATCCATTCTCAGCAATGAATATTTTGCCTTCGGATCTATGATAGAAGGTGTACCCAACATTTTTTTTTGGGTATCCTATGAAGATTTACTTCTCCGATTTGGGTTTGAGCTCATCAAGTTGAAACTTTTTCACATAAGCATTGCAACCTCAAACTTTAAGAAACGACAGCATAGGTTTCTTGCCAAACCATAGTTCATACGGTGTCGTCTCAACGGATTTAGATGGTGCCCTATTTAATGTGAATGTAGTTGTCTCTAATGCATAACCCCAAAACGATAGCGGTAAATCAGTAAGAGACATCATAGATCGCACCATATCTAATAAAGTACGGTTACGACGTTCGGACAGACCATTACACTGTGGTGTTCCAGGTGGCGTGACTAGTGAAACTATTTCACATTGTTTTAACTGAAGGCCAAACTCGTAACTCAAATATTTTACTTCTGTGATCATATCGTAGATACTTTTATTTTTGTTACAATGATTCTCCACTTCACTCTGAAATTCTTTGAACTTTTCAAATGTTTCAGATTTGTGTTTCATCAAGTAGGTATACTCATATCTGCTCAAATCATCTGTGAAGATCAGAAAATAATGATACCTGCCGCGAGCTTCAATATTCATCGGACCACATACATCAGTATGCATGATTTCCAACAAATCTGTTGCTTGTTGCATTGTTCCGGAGAACGGAGTCTTAGTCATCTTGCCCATGAGGCATGGTTCGTAGGCATCAACTGATTCATAATCAAGTGATTCCAAAAGTCCATCAACATGGAGTTTCTTCATGCGCTTTATACCAATATGACCTAAACGGCAGTGCCACAAATAAGTTGCACTATCATTATTAACTTTGCATCTTTTGGTTTCAATATTATGAATATGTGTATCACTACGATCGAGATCCAACGAACCATTTTCATTGGGTGTGTAACCGTATAAGGTTTTATTCATGTAAACATAACAACAAATTATTCTCTTACTTAAATGAATAACCGTACTGCAATAAACATGATCAAATAATATTCATGCTCAACGCAAACACCAAATAACACTTATTTAGGTTCAACACTAATCCTGAAAGTATAGGGAGTGTGTGATGATGATCATATCATTCATGGAACCACTTCCAACACACATCGTCACTTCACCCGTAACTAGTCTATGTTCATTCTGCAACTCCCGTTTCGAGTTACTACTCTTAGCAACTAAACTAGTATCAAATACCGAGGGGTTGCTATGAACACTAGTAAAATACACATCAATAATCCGTATATCAAATATACCTTTGTTCACTTTGCCATCCTTCTTATCCGCCAAATACTTGGGGCAGTTCCGCTTCCAGTGACCAGTCCCTTTGCAGTAGAAGCACTTAGTCTCAGGCTTAGGACCAGACTTGGGCTTCTTTACTTGAGCAGCAACTTGCTTGCCGTTCTTCTTGAAGTTCCCCTTCTTCCCTTTACCCTTTTCTTGAAACTGGTGGTCTTGTCTACCATCAACACTTGATATTTTTCTTGGTTTCTACCTTCGTTGATTTCAGCATTACGAAGAGCTTGGGAATCGTTTCCGTTATCCCTTGCATATCATAGTTCATCACGAAGTTCTACTAACTTGGTGATGGTGACTAGAGAATTCCGTCAATCACTATCTTATCTGGAAGTTTAACTCCCACTTGATTCAAGCGATTGTAGTACCCAGACAATATGAGCACATGCTCACTGCTTGAGCTATTCTCCTCCATCTTTTAGCTATATAACTTTTTGGAGACTTCATATCTCTCAACTCGGGTATTTGCTTGAAATATTTAACTTCAACTCCTAGAACATCTCATATGGTCCATGGCGTTCAAAACGTCTTTGAAGTCCCGATTCTAAGCCGTTAAGCATGGTGCACTAAACTATCAAGTAGTCATCATATTGAGATAGCCAAACGTTCATAACGTCTGCATCTGCTCCTGCAATAGGTCTGTTACCTAGCGGTGCATTAAGGACATAATTCTTCTGTGCAGCAATGAGGATAAACCTTAGATCACGGATCCAATCCGCATCATTGCTACTAACATCTTTCAACTTAGTTTTCTCTAGGAACTTATCAAAAATAAAACAGGGGAGCTAAACGCGAGCTATTGATCTACAACATAGATATGCTAATACTACCAGGACTAAGTTCATGATAAATTTAAGTTCAATTAATCATATTACTTAAGAACTCCCACTTAGAAAGACATCCCTCTAATCTTCTAAGTGATCACATGATCCAAATTAACTAAACCATAACCGATCATCATGTGAAATGGAGTAGCTTTCAATGGTGAACATCAATATGTTGATCATATCTACTATATGATTCACGCTCGACCTTTCGGTCTCAGTGTTCCGAGGCCATATCTACAATTCTAGGCTCGTCAAGTTTAACCTGAGTATTCTACGTGTGCAAAACTGGCTTGCACCCGTTGTAGATGGACGTAGAGCTTATCACACCCGATCATCACGTGGTGTCTGGGCACGATGAACTTTGGCAACGGTGCATAATCAGGGAGAACACTTTTATCTTGAAATTTAGTGAGAGATCATCTTATAATGCTACCGTCAATCAAAGCAAGATAAGATCCATAAAAGATAAACATCACATGCAATCAATATAAGTGATATGATATGGCCATCATCATCTTGTGCTTGTGATCTCCATCTCCGAAGCACCGTCATGATCACCATCGTCACCGGCGCGACACCTTGATCACCATCGTAGCATCGTTGTTGTCTCGCCAATCTTATGCTTCCATGACTATCGCTACCGCTTAGTGATAAAGTAAAGCATTACAGTGCAATTGCATTGCATACAATAAAGCGACAACCATATGGCTCCTGCCAGTTGCCGATAACTCGGTTACAAAATATGATCATCTCATACAATAAAATTTAGCATCATGTCTTGACCATATCACATCACAACATGCCTTGCAAAAACAAGTTAGACATCCTCTACTTTGTTGTTGCAAGTTTTACGTGGCTGCTACGGGCTTAAGCAAGAACCATTCTTACCTACGCACCAAAACCACAATGATAGTTTGTCAAGTTGGTGCTGTTTTAACCTTCGCAAGGACCGGGCGTAGCCACGCTTGGTTCAACTAAAGTTGGAGAAACTGATACCCGCCAGCCACCTGTGTGCAAAGCACGTCGGTAGAACCAGTCTCGCGTAAGCGTACGCGTAATGTCGGTCCGGGCCGCTTCATCCAACAATACCACCGAACCAAAGTATGACATGCTGGTAAGCAGTATGACTTATATCGCCCACAACTCACTTGTGTTCTACTCGTGCACAACATCAACGCATAAAACCTAGGCTCGGATGCCACTGTTGGGGAACGTAGCAATTTCAAAAAATTTCCTACGCACACGCAAGATCATGGTGATGCATAGCAACGAGAGGGGAGAGTGTTGTCTACGTACCCTCATAGACCGAAAGCGGAAGCGTTAGCACAACGTGGTTGATGTAGTCGTACGTCTTCATGGCCCGACCTATCAAGCACCGAAACTACGGCACCTCCGAGTTCTAGCACACGTTCAGCTCGATGACGATCCCCGGACTCCGATCCAGCAGAATGTCAGGGAAGATTTCCGCCAGCACGACGGTGTGGTGACGATCTTGATGTTCTACTGTCAGAGGGCTTCGCCTAAGCACCACTACAATATTATCGAGGACTATGGTGGAGGGGGGCACCGCACACGGCTAAGAGATCAATGATCAACTGTTGTGTCTATGGGGTGCCCCTGCCTCCGTATATAAAGGAGCAAGGGAGGGAGGCGGCCGGCCTAGGAGGAGGGCGCGCTAAGGGGGGAGTCCTACTCCCACCGGGAGTAGGACTCCTCCTTCCCTTGTTGGAGTAGGAGAGAAGGAAAGAGGGGGAGAGGAACAAGGAAAAGTGGGCTGCACCCCTTGTGCAATTCGGACCAGAGGGGGGGGCATGCGCCTCCTTCCTTTTGGCCTCTCTCCTCTATTCCCGTATGGCCCAATAAGGCCCATATACTCCCCGGCGAATTCCCGTAACTCTCCGGTACTCCGAAAAATACCCGAATCACTTGGAACCTTTCCGATGTCCGAATATAGTCGTCCAATATATCGATCTTTACATCTCGACCATTTCGAGACTACTCGTCATGTCCCCGATCTCATCCGGGACTCCGTACATCAAAACTCACAATATAACTGTCATCGAAACCTTAAGCATGCGGACCCTACGGGTTCGAGAACTATGTAGACATGACCGAGACACGTCTCCGGTCAATAACCAATAGCGGAACCTGGATGCTCATATTGGCTCCAACATATTCTATGAAGATCTTTATCGGTCAGACCGCATAACAACATACGTTGTTCCCTTTGTCATCGGTATGTTACTTGCCCGAGATTCGATCGTCGGTATCTCAATACCTAGTTCAATCTCGTTACCGGCAAGTCTCTTTTACTCATTCTGTAATACATCATCTCGCAACTAACTTATTAGTTGCAATGCTTGCAAGGCTTAAGTGATGTGCATTACCGAGAGGGCCCAGAGATACCTCTCCGACAATCGGAGTGACAAATCCTAATCTCGAAATACGCCAACCCAACAAGTACCTTTGGAGACACCTGTAGAGCACCTTTATAATCACCCAGTTACGTTGTGACGTTTGGTAGCACACAAAGTGTTCCTCCGGTAAACGGGAGTTGCATAATCTCATAGTCATAGGAACATGTATAAGTTATGAAGAAAACAATAGCAACAAACTAAACGATCAAGTGCTAAGCTAATGGAATGGGTCAAGTCAATAACATCATTCTCCTAATGATGTGATCCCGTTAATCAAATGACAACTCATGTCTATGGCTAGGAAACACAACCATCTTTGATCAACGAGCTAGTCAAGTAGAGGCATACTAGTGACACTCTGTTTGTCTATGTATTCACACATGTATTATGTTTCCGGTTAATACAATTCTAGCATGAATAATAAACATTTATCATGATATAAGGAAATAAATAATAACTTTATTATTGCCTCTAGGGCATATTTCCTTCAGTCTCCCACTTGCACTAGAGTCAATAATATAGTTCACATCGCCATGTGATTTAACATCAATAGTTCACATCACCATGTGATTAACACCCATAGTTCACATCGTCATGTGACCAACACCCAAAGGGTTTACTAGATTCAATAATCTAGCTAGTTCACATCGCTATGTGATTAACACGCAAAGAGTACCAGGGTGTGATCATGTTTTGCTTGTGAGAGAAGTTTAGTCAACGGGTCTGCCACATTCAGATCCGTAAGTATTTTGCAAATTTCTATGTCAACAATGCTCTGCACTAAGCTACTCTCGCTAATTGCTCCCACTTTTAATATGTATCCAGATTGAGACTTTGAGTCATCTGGATCAGTGTCAATACTTGCATCGACGTAACCCTTTACGACGAACCTTTTGTCACCTCCATAATCAAGAAACATATCCTTATTCCACTAAGGATAATTTTGACCAATGTCCAGTGATCTACTCCTAGATCACTATTATACTCCCTTGCCAAACTCAGGGCAGGGTATACAATAGGTCTGGTACACAGCATGGCATACTTTATAGAACCTATGGCTAAGGCATAGGGAATGACTTTCATTCTCTCTCTATCTTCTGCCGTGGTCGGGTTTTGAGTCTTACCCAACTTCACACCTTGTAACACAGGCAAGAACTCCTTCTTTGACTGTTCCATTTTGAACTACTTCAAAATCTTTGTCAAGGTATATACTCATTGAAAAACTTATCAAGCGTCTTGATATATCTCTATAGATCTTGATGCTCAATATGTAAGCAGCTTCACCGAGGTCTTTCTTTGAAAAACTCCTTTCAAACATTCCTTTATGCTTTGCAGAATAATTCTACATTATCTCCGATCAACAATATGTCATTCACATATACTTACCTGTAGAGCACCTTTATAATCACCCAGTTACGTTGTGACGTTTGGTAGCACACAAAGTGTTCCTCCGGTAAACGGGAGTTGCATAATCTCATAGTCATAGGAACATGTATAAGTTATGAAGAAAGCAATAGCAACAAACTAAACGATCCAGTGCTAAGCTAATGGAATGGGTCAAGTCAATCACATCATTCTCCTAATGATGTGATCCCGTTAATCAAATGACAACTCATGTCTATGGCTAGGAAACACAACCATCTTTGATCAACGAGCTAGTCAAGTAGAGGCATACTAGTGACACTCTGTTTGTCTATGTATTCACACATGTATTACGTTTCCGGTTAATACAATTCTAGCATGAATAATAAACATTTATCATGATATAAGGAAATAAATAATAACTTTATTATTGCCTCTAGGGCATATTTCCTTCATTTGGCCCCTTACGATGAAGGTAAAAGCCTATGTTTAGTTGGGATTGGTATTGCTAGGGTTTCGATCACCAATAGGCTCAACTCGCTGGCTTGGTTACCGATTTGTTGTTTCTTGCCCTAAGCCGCCACCGGGTCATCCCCTGATATACATGGGTTGACGCCTGGTGGCCTACAGAGTCCCGACCGGCTCATAATCATGTCCAGCTCGGTGACTTCCTTTACATGCCTTTCTTTACAAGTCTTTCCTTACATACGGCGGTTTACAATATCGGGCCTTAAGCCGCCTCCAGGCCCTTGGGACTTCTATAAGGTTTAATAAACTATCATCCTGAATGTTTACTAGGCTTCTTGCGTAACCCGCCATTGTGTTGCGTCCCGACCTCAGATGGTCCAGTCTCTGTGCTTCTGTGTCATCCCTGGATCGGTAATGCTGACACACACAGTACTCGAAGGATTTATAACAGAGTAGCAATCACGCACTTATTACATCGAATGTCTCAAGAGAGAACTTATTACAATAATATGGCTTAAGGCCATCTAATACGATAA
The DNA here is from genome assembly GCF_002162155.2 of Triticum dicoccoides. NCBI lineage: Eukaryota > Viridiplantae > Streptophyta > Magnoliopsida > Poales > Poaceae > Triticum > Triticum dicoccoides. The sequence goes on along the minus strand of NC_041382.1, from coordinate 355,430,629 downwards.
CAGCGGAAGGCTTGGAAGATAAAGTGAGTCCATCAACTCCAACGACATAACTGAGCTGCACGGCAACGACCTAACGAACCTTACTCCTCGTCTGAAAAGTCTGCAACATAATACGTTGCAGCCCGAAACGGGTCAGCACATGGAATATGCTGGCAAAGTAACACAGTAGAGCAAGAACAAAATAATGCTATCACTACATGCATATTTGGCTGGTGGAAAGCTCTATGGTTACAGTTTTGCGAAAAGCCAATTTTTCCCTACAACAAAGGAATAGATTTTAATTTTACTATCATGGTAGTTGAAACATCATTGAGAAGGTTCCTCCAACTCAATCCCAATTAAAGTGATTAACAACCCAACAATATTAATTAAACATGATGAGATACATGTGATAACCCAAGTACTAGATACTCAAGAATTGTCCATAACCGGGGACACGGCTAACCATGATTAGATTGTACACTCTGCAGAGGTTTGCACACTTTTCCCCACAAGACTCGATCTCCTTCGTTGGGTTTCTCGCACTACAGGGTGTTTGAGAAATGGATGACCGAGACATAGTCTTTCAGAAACATTAACTCTCTACTCCGGACAGACCATACCAAACCTACATCCCACTACCTGCTGATCTGCCTCTTCAAGAGCTTCACGTAACTTACTCAACTATGCTAGAGCCCATAATAGATTGTGGCTGCACACGGAAGTTTCTAGCATGAATCATCTCAGTTCCCTTTGAGCCTGGGTGGTGGTCCATAGGAAGATCACACGGGTACTCCGGGATTTCCAAAAAAAATACAGGCAACACTGGGTACTCCAGGTGCCTCAATCCACCTAGTTGTTTGATTAAGTTGCCACCTTAAGTTGAACCATTAATTTAACAATCTCACATCTGTCATGGATTTCACTCAAACCCAAACTACGTCTATGAGCATAGCATAGCATAGTAATATAAGCAACACGTAGAGTAACTCCCAAGGGTTTGAATGTAAGAGGGCAATAGGTTCTACCTCATCAAGTACTTCCCAACCCACAAATTAATGACGTCCTAATCATGCAATGTTTGAGGATTGGAACTAATGCATAAAAACTGGGTGATAAAGGGGTATGATCAAAGTGTTACTTGCCTTGCTGATGATCTGCGAAACCTAGGGACTCGTAGTAGCATGCTTCGCACTCCGGGTGTTCTATCGCAAGCAAACAATAGCATACATAAGTAACAAGCAACGATGCACAAGCAAAACTCAAATAAAAGAGGTTGACCAGAAAGTTCAAATTAAGAACTCTGGTTCGCAAAAAGAATCAAATCAAACGGAGCAACGAAACTCAAACGGCGAAAGAAAGAAGCTTCATTTACTAATATGAAACTAGGTCAAATTTTACAGTAGAGAAAACTTGTTTGAGTTGGTTAAACGGAAAGAGGGTTTCGGGATGAAACTCTAGGCGCTTGAATCGCCTGATTCCGACTAATGAGCGAAAAGATAAACAGAAACTAAGATCGGATCAGAAATCATGATCAGAGAAAATCGCGGATTAAATCCGATAAAAGAAAACTGACGAACAGACTAATGAACGAGCGTTTAGCTGTATCTAATGGGCGAAGAACCGTTCGATAACACGAACGTTCAGACGAATGTCCGCTAACTAGAAGAACTGAGAAAAAACGGCGAATCCAAAAAAAATGGATCTAGGGTTTAAAAAAACCGAATGGTTTTATAAAAAAACCGGTGGCAGAGTCCGGCGACTACCTCCGGCGAGGGGTCCGGCGAGGTGAGGTGCGGCCGAGGAGCGGCGGCTCGCGAGGGCGGCGGCAGCATTCGGCGGCGGCGGCAAGGCAGCGGCGTTCGGCGGTGGCGGCAAGGCGGCAGCGTTTGGGGCGGGGTGGCGGCGTATATAAAGGGGCGGGGCGGGGTGGCTTGGAGGAGGGGTCAAGGCGGCAGCGGTGGAGTGGAGTCCGGCTCGGACTCCTTAGGCCCAGTCGGGTGCTAGAACTTTTTTTAAATAATTTCGCCGACCGAAATAAAATCCTAGAAAAATAAATAAAAAACTAAAAATGCCAAAATAAATTTTCGCCGTCTAAATAAAATATTTAGAACGAGATGAACATTTTCTTGGCCCGAAAATGCAATTTTGAAAACGTGCAATTTTTCTAATGCAAACAAAATTGCAATAAAATCCAAACGGAACAAATATTTTATTCTAGTATTTTTCCTCCAATATTTCATTTATTTTGGAGAAGTCATATTATCTCCTCTCTTGTATTTTAATATGAAATATTTTCGGAGAGAAAAATAATTAAAACCAAAATCCTCGTTTCAAAATTTGATAAAAGAATCAAATATGAAAACCGGAAAATCCCGAACTCTCTCCGAGGGTCCTTGAGTTGCTTTGGATTTCGAGGATTACGGAACGGTAAGCAATAAAACATGATATGCAATGATGATCTAGTGTATAACATTCCAAATTGAAAATTTGGGATGTTACACATTGGGGCTGACACGGCCCCTCCTGGGCGGGTCATGACTGATAGTAATATCCCCAACATTAGGCCCCAGGTTGACTTTGAATTTCATTCTTTGTCAATCTTCAATACTTAGACAAAAATCCATCTTCTTATCTTCGTTGAAGTTTTCGTAACCCGCCGTGATGTCATCTTTTGAAAACGCAAAGAACTTTCATGACGTCATCTCCCAACGGATCTTTTATCTTTAATGCTTCCCGAGAATCAAGGCGTCTCTGTAGCTAGATAACCATTATTCGTCTCTCATTGATGTTCGCGCCCATCTGTTCACATCTTTCCTTATAAATAGGCATGCCTCGGCCTTCCTCATTCTCCTCTCTCGCTCCGTCTTCTTCCTCTCGCGCACCCCCTGCTGCTCGAGCTTCGCCGCTGACGTGCTTCACCTCCATCTTCGTCGATGTTGGCCGCTGCATCAACCTGAACCAATCCAAAGAACAGCGGCGACCTCCGCAGAAGTCCTGTGACTGTAAGTTCTCTTCTTTTCACTTCTCAGATCCGCATTTAGGGTTTCCAGATTCTTTCATGTTCTTCTGAGTTCATCATAGTCCCTTGTAGTTTTTCCACTGCAGGCCTCTTCTTGATCCAAAAATATATATATATGCTCGTGCGGTAGTGTTCTTGTGCCTTTTCTTGATCCACAGATCCCTTTCTATGTTTCAAAGGCTGCATTAGAACTTACATACTCTTCTGCGCTGAACTTTTTTAGGTCTAGAATTTTTTCCATTTTGAATAGCCATTTGATCTGGAATAATACCAAACAATTTAGGAAACTTGTTTGTCTCAACACTTAGCTAAAATTGCCTTCTTCAAATATCTGTAGTCATGGCGGCTTATCATGCCGGCTTAATTTTCCTTATATGTCATTAGCCCTTAACTAAGCCACCATTACTTGTTTGCATCATCATCACTTAACTGTCAATCTCACCATTAAACTGAACCGGCATGTTGCCTTTCTTTTCAGTTCGACTTTGCACATCATGCCGTCCAAAGCACCAACCATCTGTAACTGGGTTCCCTCAACCGTAAATGAGGAACGTTTGAAAGAGTTCTTCACCATAGGATTTCTGCCAGCAAAAACCGTCATGTCTTACCATGCCCCTGACTCGGAAGAAGAACAGCCCAATCCAAGAGACGGCGAAGTGATTGTTTTCATTGACCACATGAACCGTGGCTTCTCACCGCCCGGCTCAAAGTTCTTCAGAGAGGTCCTCCCCCTTTTCAAGCTCCATCCTCAAGCTATTGGGCCTAATTCCATATCTAACATCTGTAACTTCCATGTACTCTATGAAGTATATCTTCAACACGAGCCGACCGTGGAGCTGTTTAGAGAATACTTTTATCTGAACCGGCAGAATGAGTGCACCAACGGCCTTAGCTTAGAGCTTGGAGGCATATCAATTCAGCGCTGGCGGGGTGCCGTCTTCCCCCTCATTGTCTTACCAAGTCACCCAAAGGACTGGAACCAGACTTGGTTCTACTGCCAGGACACTTCACCATCAAACGAGAAGCCACTGCCGGGTTATCGCCCCGATCATCTCGACTCCAAGTTCGCGCTTCCTGATAAGCTTACTGTCGCTGAACGCAAGAGGCTGATACCATCCATCAAAAGGATCAATGCTCTGTTAGGGAACGGGTTAACTGGAGTTGATCTGATCCGCTGCTAGATCTCATGGCGGGTCATCCTTTTAAGCCATCGATCAAAGCTGATGTATGAATATGGTGGAGGCCCGGATGACTCTCTTCGTCATAGCCCCGTTCAATTGATAGAAGAAGATATTGTCTCAATGTCGACTCTTCTGGTGAACGAGAAATACGAAGATTGCAGTGTCGTCGGGTTAAACCCCTTCTGCCAGCTTAACCCGGTGCCAGAAGTAAGGATATTGCTATTTCTCTCCTTTGTATTTTCCCAGCCGTATTGTTTTAATACTTGCCTGACTCTTTATCTTGTTTTTACCTGTCTGCAGGCCAACTTTGACTTCTGGAAAGTTAAGTATGACCACGAGGCTGCCAAGAAAGTGAAAGCCGTCGCCATAAACGCCAAGAAAACGACTCGGAGGTTGAAAAAGAAGAAAAAGAACACCGCTGAAGATTGCATGAAGCTTGATGACACATCTGATTTGGAGGTAGCCCTTAATTCCCTTGGACGATTTTTTAACAATCTTATTGACACTGATCCTTACCAGGATGACACTAGGGCCAGTCAGGCTGTGGAAGCACAGGTAACTATCATTTCCTCCGACTCAGAGCCCTTGCCAAGACAAAAAGTTCGACGAGTGATCTGTAAAGTAAGGTTTTTTAACCCTTTAGCTCACTTGGATCCTAACTTTTGTTTGAAAAAGCAGCAACATGAAAACCGCCGTCAAGCTCGGACTAAAGATGAGCCGGCTGTCGTTCTTCAACAAACTCCTCAGAAGCGCCCGAATGAGGTTTATCTCTTTCTGTCTTTAACTCTGTTTAATGGATCCTTCCCCTTGTATTACTTTAACTCTATTTTATCTTTTCAGGAGGTGTCTCGCTCTTCTGGCGGCTCATCGCAGACGCAATTTCCGGCCTTCAAGACTGCCCCTGGGTAATGAAAAATCCTCATGTTTTCCGGGTTGTTCAAATTGTATCTTTATACTGACAATCCTGCAACATTTTTCTTAGTGGCCAAGCTAAATCCAAGAAGGCAAAGGTAGCTAAACCGGCGGAAGACCCGCCGGTGCTTGCATCTGACCTGACCAGGCCATCTTCTCCATTAACCAACGGTCCAGAAGACCCGCCTGTTGATGCACAAGCAAATCCTCCTGAGCTGTCATTTGATGAGACCACTGTAAACCCTTCCGCAACTGGACCATCAAGCTCAGCCAACCCGCCATCACCGTCTGCCTTAGACATTCAGATCACCGGGAGCCGTTTTATTGAGCCGGGGAATCCAACAGTGCTGGCTCGTTGTACTGCGAAACAAGAGGCATTGGAGAGGCAAAAAGTGCGCTTTGACGTTGCCAATTACGACCATCTAAATGCCAAACGATATTTTATCCGGTAATCTCAGCCATGTGCACTCCACTCATGACTCTGAGATCGAAATGGTCAAATAGTTGAAGTTGAAATATGAGGTATGTTCTTTCGGCTTATCTATATATTCCACCAACCCCCAAGTTTTCAGATTGTGAGAGAACCGGAATGATCTGTAGACTTGATAATATAGGCGAACACTTTTACCTTGGAAATCTTTCTTGAGTTCAATAAAATAGAACAGAGCTTCACCTGTAGTCCCTAAGGGCCGCTTCATTTTGATCATAAATGAGCCGGTACTTTAAATTGTTTTGTACGGTATTCAAAGGACTTAATACTCCGGCTTAAGCTTGAAAAACTTGCTGAACTGCATACATTAGCCCCCAAGTGCCAACTGCTATTACTTTGTAAAGTATTTGGGACTTAAAGTATGTCTTTAGAGTCATAAAAAATTGTTTTGGCACACATTAGCCCCCAAGTGTCAAGTGGTTTTTTGTAAAGCACTTGAGACTTGAATCTTGATATTTGAGCCTTTGAGCAAAAATCTTGACTTATCTGAGTATGTATTCTTGCAGAATGCCTTATCTGAACTAAACTCTCAATTGACTGATGCGAAGACCTGGCTATTTGGTCAGGAAACAGAAATCAAGTCTATTAACTCCAAATTGCAAATAAGTCTTTCTGAGATGGAAAACTTAAAGACCAGTTTGGCTGCCAAGAAGAAGACCTAGGCAGAGGAAAAAATGCGTCTGACACAACGTGCTGAGAGAGCCGAAGCAGACCTTGAAGAGGTGTCAACAGAGCTGAACGGCTTAAAGGGCCGGGTGTCTCAAATGGTGGCCGCCATCTTTGGTAAACCGTCTGTTTTTAATCTTATGTACTTTTTGCTGATCCGGAATATAAGCCGCCAGCTAACTTTGTTTTTTTAAACATGCGCAGGCCCACGAAGCAAGAACCTGTGCCAAGATCCTTTGATTAAACTGAAGGCAGTGTACACTTTAGTAGAACAACTGTATATTGGCGCACAACGAGCACTTGACGCCATCTCTCCTGCCAATCAAGGACCCAACCGGCTCAACGACGTTTTGAAGAAACTATCAATTCTGCCTGCCAGATTTCAAGAAGTGAAGCGCTCCTATGCGCGAGCCGGGGCTTTGACTGCCCTGAGCTGCTCCAAGGCTTGGGTGCCAAACCTAGACCCGGCGGACGTGGCCAGAGGCTATCCCACCGTGAAGGAAGACAAATCTCCCTTTGAGCAGGATGACTTCATGGCTTGCGTGCGCGGAGTCCGGCCTCAGGCAACTACCCTTGGAGATGATACCAACATTGACAAATATCAGCCGAGTTTTGATGCTGAAAATAAGAAGATGGCGACTCCCTTGTACAAGGTGACGGATTTGATCCCGCTTGTAAGAGAAAATACATTTGCCTCGGAAGTTGACCCGGCAGGCCTGACCAACGATGAAGCAGAATTCGTCGCCGTGAATGGTTTTGACTAGTCAAAACCCAACTTCCAGCCAACAGAGGGCGGTGAACCGGCGAGGGAGGAATAATAACCATCTTCATTGGCTTATAAAAAGCCGTGTAATAGTTTAGCTGTGAAAACACTGGATGCCTTGCTTATGCCATCGTGCATAAAATACTGTATGTGACTCCGTGTTTCCTGATGGCAATATATGCATTATATTTGGTGATTGTTTGTGCAACACTTTAACTCTGCTCCCTATAGATACAAGAGAAAGGACTGGCTTGGCGGTTTAGAACCGAACGGGTTAAAACACCCGGCTTATATCCAATATATTTATCATAATAGAAAACAGAAAACAGATATAAATAAAGGACAAGGGATGAAACTAACTCTTTAGTTAATACAACAGGCAATTATATATAAATAATAGCCATACTTGTACCTTTGATCCTTAGACCACCGGCTTGAGTAACCCAGGTAATGAAGCTGATAACTCAATCTTTCTGAGAAATCAATACCTTTGAATACTTTAATGATCGTCATACCTTGGTAGACTTGTTGTCAAATAGACAAGCCGGCGAAGAAGATCATGCTAATTATTTGCAACAAGAAACTCAAAGGCAAATAACAGTTAACAAGTATGATTGAACCTTATATTTAAAGGTTGGTGGCTTCTGATTCGAATACGATCAGTAAACCGGACCAAAGGGGTTAAGCTAAGGTTCGAATACGACCATATAGCCCCCAGTGGCTGTGGCGTTGCGCCGATTAAGAGGGTACCGACTGCTATGTTCTATTTGGTTCGAATACAACCTATGTTTGAACAGGAAGCCCCCAAATGACCTTGAGAGGTTTTTAACGACCCTGATTTGAATACGATCCAAGTCGGATCCAAAAGGGGTTAAGCTATGATTCAGATACGATCAAGAAGCCCCCTAGTGAGTTTGGCCTTGACCGGATCAAGAGAGTTACAACAACTATGTTCTCTTTGGTTCGAATACGACCTATGTTTGAACAGGAAGCCCCCAAGTGACCATGATAATTGCAGCTAGATTCAAATACGATCATAAGCCGGACCAAAAAAGGTTAGACTTGATTCAAATATGATCAGCTCCTTAATAGTCATTTGAAAATAAGAAATAACAAAGATGCATAATCTTTGAAAAGAAAAGAGACCGATGGTCTTACTTTATTGCTTTATCATGGTATATACAATGTTAAAGTATGTACATGATGAGAGCCGGTGGCTCAGGTGTAGTATGGCCAAAGTTGAGCAATGTTCCACGGTCGGCGGGTCTCCTCCTCCGACTTACGTGAGTCTTTGTATTCTCGAACGTCAATGAGGTAATACGACCCGTTGCTTAACTTGTGCGCATCTGACAGGTCCTGGATGAGCCGGAGCACCAGGTCGCCATCCTGAAAAGTCCTGGATTTGACCCGGCGGCTGTGATAACGGCGCAGGTCCTGTTGATAAATTGCTGACCGAGCCGCTGGTAAGTCTCTTTCTTCATGCAACAAGTCAAGTGCATCATGTCTGGCTTGTTCATTATGAGCTTCAACATAAGCCGCCACACGGGGCTAGTCATGACGGATGTCACTAGGCAACACTGCTTCTGCTCCATACACCATGAAGAAAGGTGTGTAGCCTGTAGACCTGTTAGGTGTGGTGTTGATACTCCACAACACCGAGGGTAATTCTTCTACCCAACAAACCGGCGTTCGCTGTAAGGGAACCATAAGCCGGGGTTTGAGACCTTTTAAAATTTCCTGATTTGCTCTCTCAGCTTGACCTTTGGATTGAGGATGAGCTACAGAAGAAACATCAAGCTGGATGTGCTCACGTTGACAAAACTCCTCCATAGCCCCTTGGGACATTAGTGCCATTGTCAGTGATAATGCTGTGTGGAAAACCAAAATGGAAGATCACCTTTTTCATGAACTGGACCGCCGTGGCCGCGTCACACTTACTCACTAGCTCCGCCTCAACCCACTTAGTGAATTTATCAACTGCCACTAAGAGATGTGTCATTTTATCCTTAGACCTTTTGAAAGGTCCCACCATGTCAAGCCCCCAGACCGCAAACGGCCAAGTGATTGGAATCATCCGGAGCTCTTCAGCTGGCACATGCGCTCATCGTGCAAACTTTTGACATCCATCACATCTGCTGACCAGATCCTCTGCATCAGCATGAGCCATCAACCAGTAAAAACCGCGACGAAAAGCCTTGGCCACCAGAGATTTTGACCCGGCGTGATGACCACAATCGCCTTCATGGATCTCATGAAGTATTTCTTGACCTTCTTCGGGGGAAACACACAGCTGAAACGCTCCGGAGACGCTGCGATGGTATAATTCTCCATCCGAAATTGTCATTGACTTAGACCGCCGGGTTATCTGTCGAGCCAGGGTCTCATCCGCTGGCAACTCTCCCCGGGTCATGTAAGCCAAGAACGGCACTGTCCAATCTGGGATGACATGAAGAGCCGCCACCAACTGCGCCTCCGGGTCAGGAACAGCTAAATCTTCTTCTGTGGGCAACTTGACAGACGGGTTATGCAAAACATCCAAAAAGGTGTTAGGTGGTACCGGCTTACGCTGAGACCCCAACCGGCTTAAAGCATCAGCCGCTTCGTTCTTTCGACGGTCAATGTGCTCCACCTGATAACCTTTAAAATGCCCTGCAACAGCATCAACCTCCCGGCGATAAGCCGCCATGAGAGGATCCTTGGAATCCCACTTGCCTGATACATGTTGAGCTACTAGATCTGAGTCGCCAAGACATCTAACCCGGCTCAAACTCATCTCTTTTGCCACTCGAAGACCATGGAGCAAGGCTTCATACTCTGCTGTATTGTTAGTGCAAGGAAACATCAACCGTAACACATAACAAAATTTGTCACCTCACAGAGAGGTTAACACAACTCCAGCCCCCGAGCCTTCCAACTGTCTGGACCCATCAAAATGAATAGTCCAATACATGTTGTCTGGTTTCTCTTCTGGCATATGCATCCTTGTCCAGTCATTAATAAAGTCAACCAGTGCTTGAGATTTGATAGCAATACGTGGCACATACTTCAACCCATGAGCCCCAAGCTCAATCGCCCACTTGGCGACTCGCCCAGTGGCTTCTCTATTTTGAATGATGTCTCCCAAAGGAGCAGAGCTAACCACGGTGATTGGATGTCCCTGAAAATAATGCTTAAGCTTCCGGCTTGCCATGAACACCCCATATACGAGCTTCTGCCAATGTAGATATCGTTGCTTGGATTCAATTAACACCTCACCGACGTAGTAAACCGGCCGTTGGATCGGATGTTCCTTGCCAGCCTCTTTGCGCTCCACCACAATAGCCACACTAACAGCTCGTGAGTTGGCGGCCACGTATAACAACAGTGGCTCTTTCTCAACTGGAGCAGCCAGTACCGGCGGCTCAGCGAGCTGTGTCTTCAGATCTTCAAAAGCAGAGTTTGCAGCATTGCTCCAAACAAAATCATCTGTTTTCTTCATCATCTGATACAGAGGCATTGCCTTCTCCCCTAACCGGCTTATGAACCGGCTCAAAGCAGCAACACGACCCGCCAGTCGTTGAACTTCATTGATGCATGTTGGTTTGGCAAGGGATGTAATTGCCTTGATTTTCTCCGGGTTAGCTTCAATACCTCGGTTAGACACCAAAAAACCCAAGAGCTTGCCGGCTGGGACTCCAAAAACACACTTGGCTGGGTTAAGCATCATTTTGTAGACCCGGAGATTATCGAAAGTCTCTTTTAGATCTGCGACCAAGGTTTCCTCTTTCCTGGATTTTACCACTATATCATCCACATAAGCATGAACATTACGCCCAATTTGATCGTGAAGACAATTCTGCACACACCGTTGGTAAGTCGCCTGGGCACTCTTAAGCCCAAAAGGCATAGATACATAGCAGAAAGCTCCAAAAGGAGTGATAAAAGCCGTCTTCTCCTGATCTTTGACTGCCATTTTGATATGATGATAACCAGAATACGCATCCAAGAAACTCAAACGTGCGCAACCCGCCGTAGCATCAATGATCTGATCAATACGGGGGAGGGCAAAAGGATCAGACGGGCAAGCCTTGTTCAGATCGGTGTAACCACACATATACACCAGGTGCTATTCTTTTTTAGTACAAGCATCGGGTTGGCTAACCACTCCGGGTGAAAGACTTCTACAATGAACCCAGCTGCCAAAAGCCGGGCCACCTCTTCTCCAATGGCTTTGCGTCTTTCTTCATTGAACCACCGGAGAAACTGTCTAACAGGTTTAAACTTTGGATCAATATTGAGAGTGTGCTCAGCGAGTTCCCTCGGGACACCCGACATGTCTGAAGGTTTCCATGCAAAGATGTCCCGGTTCTCACGGATGAACTCGATGAGCGCACTTTCCTATTTTGGATCCAAGTTTGCACTGATGATGAACTGCTTGGATGAGTCGCCTGGCACAAAGTCAACCATCTTGGTGTCATCAGCTGATTTGAACTTCAACACCGGCTCATGCTCTATTGTTGGTTTATTTAGTGGTGTCATGTCTGCCGGGTCAACATGCTCTTTGTAAAATTTTAACTCCTCTGTTACACAGACAGATTCAGCATAGGCAGCATCACCTTCTTCACACTCCAAAGCTATTTTCCGGTTCCCGTGTACTGTAATGGTGCCCTTATAACCTGGCATCTTAAGCTGCAAATACACATAACACAGTCGAGCCATGAATTTGGCATAAGCCGGCCGTCCAAACAGAGCATGAAACGGGCTTTTGATCTTAACCACCTCAAAGGTTAATTTTTCTGCTCTGGAGTCATACCCATCCCCAAAGGCTACTTCTAGTTCAATCTTACCCACTGGGTATGCCGACTTGCCAGGAACTACACCGTGAAAAATAGTGTTGGATTGTGTAAGACTCTTATCAGTCAATCCCATCCGGCAGAACGTCTCATAGTAGAGGATGTTGATGATGCTGCCTCCATCCATGAGTACCTTAGTGAATTTGTATCCACCAACCTGAGGCGCCACCACCAAAGCCATGTGACCCGGATTATCGACCCGGGGTGGGTGATCCTCTCTGCTCCACACAATAGGCTGCTCTGAGCAACGTAAGTAACGTGGAACCACCAGCTCAACGGCATTGACGACCCTCTTGTGAAGCTTATGGTCTCTATTACATAAGCTAGTGGTGAATACTTGGTATTGCCCACTATTCAGCTGCTTCGGGTCGCTCTGATATCCAGACTGGTGCTGCTGATTACCTTGGTCGGGTTGCGGATTATACCCTCCTTGGTTACCAGGATGGCCCTGACCGTGGAATCCTCCCCCACCTAAGCCGGCGCCCGGGCCTTGGAAACCGCCTCCAGCTGAGCCGCCACCTGGGCCGTGACCTTCATGAAACACGTTTGAATTTTTAAACGCCTTCATGATCGTACAATCTTTCCATAGGTGGGTGGCTGGCTTCTCCCGGATGCCGTGCTTTGGACAAGGCTCATTCAATAATTGCTCAAGGGTGGGACCTGACCCGCCTGACCGAGGGGGCTGTCTGCCCTTGCGCTGTTGATTTCCGCCCTGTGCATTGGTGTTAGAAACAAACTCATCAGCCTTACGTTTATTACCTCTTTGATTCGCCGGGTTATGCTGGTGACCCATGCCGTTGCCGTTCTTCTTTCCCTTTGTTGCCTTTTCTTCGTCAGACACCGGGTCCCTGGTAGTATCAGAATCAGCATACTTTACGAGAGCCGCCATTAATGTTGCCATATCATTACAGTCACGCTTGAGCCACCCCAGCTTCTGCTTCAGAGGTTCGAAACGGCAATTTTTCTCCAAGATTAAGACTACTGAGCCGGCATCCATCTTATCAGATGAATGTATTATCTCCTTGACCCGGCGCACCCAATGGGTCGTGGATTCACCATCCTCTTGCTTGCAATTGGTGAGGTCCAGAATCGACATAGGCTACTTACACGTGTCTTTAAAATTCTGGATGAACCAGGCCTTCAACTCCGCCCATGAGCCGATAGAATTGGGTGGCAATCCCTTCAACCAAGTACAAGCTGTTCCATCTAACATCATAGTGAAATACTTGGCCATTGCTGCATCGCTGACCTCCAATAACTCCATAGCCATCTCATAACTGTCAATCCATGCCCCGGGCTGTAAGTCAGCTGTGTAATTAGGCACCTTACGAGGCCCTTCAAAATCCTTTGGCAAACGCTCATTACGTATGGCCGGCACCAAGCAAGGAACGCCTCCGGTTCTTGTGGCCACTCCTGCCTCGACCGAGGTTGCTGGATAAGCCGGAAAAGTTTGATGAGACGCCTGATCTGCTGCCATTTGAACTGCTCGTTCCGCCTCTTGTCGAATCCTCTCCTGATCCGCCAAGTTAAGGGCTCCAGCCCGCACCGGCTCATGCCTATATGGTCGGTTGCGGCGTTGAGCATTGCTTGACATATCTACGGATTCCATATGCCTACTGTAACTCGGGCTCCGGCTTGGGCGAGGAGTTGAATGGATCCTGTCTTGACTGTAGGAGTATGCATCCTGCTGCACCAGAGCTGTTTGAAGAAGTTCTCTTATCCTCCGTGTTTCAATTGCAGCCGGTGAGTCACCTTGCATCGGAAGAGCCGCTAGACGAGCCGATGCTGCGATGAGGTTTTCCAAAGGGTTGGAGAAGTGACCCGGCGACGTTGGGACGTAATGAGGCGGAGCGGTAACTATACGAGGTGGATCCACACTACTAGGGAAAAGCCTAGCAGCAGTGCGGGTTTTGGGCCTATTAGCAGCGCGGGGGCTGACGCTACTAATAAGGCGCTACAACTAATGATGAGGGGTGATTAGAGATTAAATTGAGCAGCGATGAGGGTGATTAGAGATTAGTGGTTAAAATAATTCAGAAATTTGAAAATTCACGCAAAAAATTCGAAAAAAAATTCCGCGGGTTAGTAGTAGCGCGGGTTTTTACCCACGCTACAGCTAACGTATAGCAGCAGCGCGGGTGCCACCCGCGCTACTACTACGTCTGTTAGTAGTAGCGTGGGTAAAAACCCGCGCTACTACTAACCCGCGGATTTTTTTTTCGAATTTTTTGCGTGAATTTTCAAATTTCTGAATTATTTTAACCACTAATCTCTAATCACCCTCATCGCTGCTCAATTTAATCTCTAATCACCCCTCATTATTCCAAATCATCTAACTTCCCGGACGGTCACCCATCGTCTCACTACTCCAGCCTGAGCACGCTTAACTTCCGGGTTCTATTCTCCCTCGATTCCAAGTCTGCACTTGTTGTTTTCCTGACAATAGTAAGATGTCAATCCTTTTAACCCTCGGGAGTTTAGCTTGAGCATGAAGTCACACATTTCGCTGTTTGAGTTTAAAACTATTGTTCTAAAAAACAATAATTATTTAGTAACACTAATATTTCTTGAATAAGGAGTTTGACCACATTTTGACCAAAATTTGACCACAGTTTGACCAGATTTGACCAAAAATCCAAAAAATTGAAAAAATTATTTAGTAACACTAATATTCTTGAATAATTATTTAGTAAAACTAATACTTCTTGAATAAGTAGTTTGACCACAGTTTGACCAGATTTGACCAAAATTAAAAAAACTGAAATTTGAGCATAACTTTTTTTCCTTTTAGAATTTGAGGATTCTAAAAATTTGCAAACAGGCCGTAGGCAGTCTCCATCGTATGCGGATTTTCATGCTGAACATTTTGATATATTATACATTTTTTTTCTGAGATCGTATGCAAAAGTTATAGCCGTTTTACATTTTCCCTACACTTTTTGCAAAACATGTCCAAATTTACGTTTTTAAATTTTCCTAACTAGTAGATGTAGTAACATAACTACATCTCGAAGGATTTTAATTTTTGAAACATTTTGATATATTATACGTTTTTTTCTAACATCGTATGCAAAAGTTATAGCCGTTTTACATTTTCCCTACAATTTTTGCAAAACATGTCCAAATTTATGTTTTTAAATTTTCCTAACTAGTAGATGTAGTAACATAACTACATCTCGAAGGATTTTAATTTTTGAAGTTTTTATCGTTTTCTTTTGCTTTTTACAAAACCGAAAAGGCGATCCACAGGGGGGTGTAGAGTTTCAAAATGGGACCTTTAGTAGTAGCGAGGGATTTTACCCCTCGCTACTACTTTGGCATGTCCCGGAGGGGCACGGTTGAGACCTCTTAGTAGTAGCGAGGGGTAAAAACTTAGTAGTAGCGCGGGTTTATAACCCTCGCTACTACTATGGCATGGCCCAGGGGCACGATAGAGACCGCTTAGTAGTAGCGAGGGGTAAAAACCAGCGCTACTGCTATCAACTTAGTAGTAGCGAGGGTTAAAAACCTGCGGTACTACTATGGCATGTCCCGGGGGGCACGGTAGAGACCGCTTAGTAGTACCGAGGGTAAAAAACCAGCGCTACTGCTATCAACTTAGTAGTAGCGAGGGTTAAAAACCCGCGCTACTGCTACTTAGCAGCAGCGCCTGATTTTAAAGTGCGCTGATGGTAAGATTCTGTGTATAGGCTTTTCCCTAGTAGTGCCATGGCACGCGGCTAGACCGGTGCGCCGGGTGTTGTAATCCGGGGTGCCTCCGGCGGGTTACTTCCCCGGGCTCCGGGTGTGTGAAAAAGATTCCTAGGATCGAGCATCAGAGGCAGATGTGATTAGGTTTTCTGATGCCTCCTCCTCATGACCTCGTTCGACGCGTTCAGATCCACCGAGAGCCGGAAGGTCTCCGCTTGAAGCTATTGAGCACGAACGTCCAAAGCTGCCTGCTCTGCTGCCATCCTAACTTCCTCTGCGGCTAGATTTTCCTTAGCTTGCACCATCTCTTCACGTACGCGTGCCACCTCTGCGTCATGCTAGGCTTTATCCGCTGGCTCTACCACATCAGTCAATAGAGTCGTCAGTTTATCCATGAGGTGCATCAAGATCTGAGCCGGGGGGCGCGCGGGGTCTCCTGACCCGGCTGCAGCCATCCCGGTAGCTGTTGCCGCCGCTGCTGTAGAGTTCTACCCGGGCTGTGCCCCTGCCATGAAGACTCCGGCCCAATTCGGTGGCTCAAGAGGGTCCGGAATACTGCTGCCATCAGAACAACCCCCGAGCATGCCGTCGTGCAGCTGGTACAAAGAGTCCGTCTCGCCCGTTGATGATGCAATGTCAGAACAGACGGCCGTCTCACCGCCCTCTATCGATCCTTCAGAGTATTCACCGCCGTGGACGCAACCTACGAAGGCATGCTTCACGGCAGATTGAATACGGACTGTCCTCGCGCGCCGAGCCGTTTCGATGAGGTTGGTGTGGACGTCCGGCTCAGGACCTGACTCACCAATCCGGCCGATGAAGACGTGAATTCCGCTGAAGGGGACCCGGTACCCGTACTCAATTGAGCCAGCCTCGAGGCCCCAGCCTTCGTTGTCGATGTAGAGCTTGCCGCGATGACTCTTCGTCATCCGGCCCACAGCGTATCCCTTGAGCCCTTCGAAGCTGTCCTTCAAGAACTCAAATCCACCATGCGCTGGCCCCACGGTGGGCGCCAACTGTCGTGGAATTGTCACGGCAGAAGTCCTAAAGCAAGGACTTAGTCGTAGGGCCATCACACTAGGAAGCTTAAAGGGGTTAACCGGGACAAAGGACACGAGAGGGTTTTATACTAGTTCGGCCCCTTACGATGAAGGTAAAAGCCTACGTCTAGTTGGGATTGGTATCGCTAGGGTTTCGATCACCAAGAGGCTCAACTCGCCTGGTCGTCCCCTTATATACATGGGTTGACGCCAGGTGGCCTACAGAGTTCCGGCCGGCTCATCATCGTTTCCGGCTCGGTGACTTCCTTTACATGCCTTTCTTTACAAGTCTTTCCTTACATACGGTGGTTTACAATATCGGGCCTTAAGTCGCCTCCAGGCCCTTGGGCCTTCTATAAGGTCTAATAAACTATCGTCCTGAATGTTTACTGGGCTTCTTGCGTAACCCGCCATTGGGGCTGACCTGGCCCCTCCTGGGCGTGTCATGACTGATAGTAATATCCCCAACAGAACCCGTTGAGTACGCTTACGAGGATCAAGCTTACGCCAACTCGGAGAACTTTGTAGGCAAGATGACCATACCCTCGAAATCACTTCTATCTTTGCTTACTAGTTGTTCGCTCTATTGCTATGCCGCGATACCTACCACTTGCTATATCATGCCTCCCATATTGCCATGTAGCCTCTAACCCACCTTTCCCAGCAAACTTTGGCTATGTTACCGCTTTGCTCAGCCCCTCTTATAGCTTTGCTAGTTGCAGGTGAAGATGGTGTTTGTTCCTTGTTGGAACATGATTATTGTTGGGATATCATTATTATATCTTGTTTACTTTAATGCACCTATATACTTGGTAAAGGGTGGAATGCTCGGCCTTATGTCTGGTGTTTTGTTCCACTCTTGCCGCCCTAGTTTCCGTCATACCGGTGTTATGTTCCTTGATTTTTGCGTTCCTTACGCAGTTGGGTATTATGGGAACCCCTTGACAGTTTTCTTTGAATAAAACTCCTACAGCAAGGCCCAACCTTGGTTTTACCATTTGCCTACCTACCACCATATACCTTCCCTTGGTTCTGCAGACTCAAGGGTCATCCTTATTTTAAACCCCCCCGGGCCAGTGCTCCTCTGAGTGTTTGTCTGAAAAGGGCAACCTGCGGGGCCACCTCGGGGAAACTTGAGGGTTGGTTTTACTCGTAGCTTGACCTATCCGGTGTGCCCTGAGAACGAGATACGTG
This sequence comes from Triticum dicoccoides, assembly GCF_002162155.2. Classification (NCBI taxonomy): domain Eukaryota; kingdom Viridiplantae; phylum Streptophyta; class Magnoliopsida; order Poales; family Poaceae; genus Triticum; species Triticum dicoccoides. The sequence continues at coordinate 355,412,860 of NC_041382.1, read as the reverse complement.
CGACTCCTATCGGGATTTGTCGGCACATCGGGCGGCTTTTCTGGTCTTGTTTTACCATTGTCGAAATGTCTTGTAACCGGGATTCCGAGACTGATCGGGTCTTCCCGCTAGAAGGAATATCCTTTGTTGACCGTGAGAGCTTGTGATGGGCTAAGTTGGGACACCCCTGCAGGGTTTTTGAACTTTCGAAAGCCGTGCCCATGGTTATGGGCACATGGGAATTTGTTAATATCCGGTTGTAGAAAACTTGACACTTAACTTAATTAAAATGAATCAACCGCGTGTGTAGCTGTGATGGTCTCTTTTTGGCGGAGTCCGGGAAGAGAACACGGTCTCATGTTATGCTTGAACGTAAGTAGCTTTAGGATCACTTCTTGATCATTATAGCTTCTCGACCGTGCTTTGCTCCACTTCTCGCTCTCATTTTGCGTAAGTTAGCCACCATATATGCTAGTGCTTGCTGCAGCTCCATGATACATCTCCATCGTATCTACTTTTCCAAACACTTTTCCCTTGTTTTGGACTCTAACTTACATGATTTGAGTGGAACTAACCCGGACTGATGCTGTTTTCAGCAGAATTACCATGGTGTTATTTATGTGCAGAAACAAACGTTCTCGGAATGACCTGAAACTTCACGGAGCAACTTTTTTGGAAAAATATAAAAAATACCTGCAAAATATGAAGTCCAGGGGCCCACCACCTGTCCACTAGGGTGGGGGCGCGCCCCCTACCCCGTGGGCCCCTGGTGCCTCTCTGACTCCAACTCCAACTCCATATATTGTGTTTTGGGGAGAAAAAAATCAAAGAGAAGAATTCATCGTGTTTTACGATACGGAGCCGCCGCCAAGCCCCAAAAACCTCTTGGGAGGGCTGATGTGGAGTCCATTCGGGGATCCGGAGAGGGGAATCCGTCGCCATCGTCATCATCAACCATCCTCCATCACCAATTTCATGATGCTCACCGCCGTGCGTTAGTAATTCCATCGTAGGCTTGCTGGACGGTGATGGGTTGGATGGGATCTATCATGTAATCGAGTTAGTTTTGTTAGGGTTTGATCCCTAGTATCCATTATGTTCTCAGATTAATGTTGCTATGACTTTGCTATGCTTAATGCTTGTCACTAGGGCCCGAGTGCCATGATTTCAGATCTGAACCTATTATGTTTTCATCAATATATGAGTGTTCTTGATCCTATCTTGCAAGTCTATAGTCACCTATTATGTGTTATGATCCGTTAACCCCGAAGTGACAATAATCGGGATACTTACCGGTGATGACCGTAGTTTGAGGAGTTCATGTATTCACTATGTGTTAATGCTTTGTTCCGGTTCTCTATTAAAAGGAGGCCTTAATATCCCTTAGTTTTTGTAAGGACCCTGCTTCCACGGGAGGGTAGGACAAAAGATGTCATGCAAGTTCTTTTCCATAAGCACGTATGACTATATTCGGAATACATGCCTACATTATATCAATGAACTGGAGCTAGTTCTGTGTCACCCTAGGTTATGACTGTTACATGATGAACCGCATCCGGCATAATTCTCCATCACTGATCCATTTCCTACGAGCTTTCCATATATTGTTCTCCGCTTATTTACTTTTCCATTGCTATTGCTATCATCACTACAAAATACCAAAGACATTACTTTTACTACGGTTACCTTTTGTTACCGTTATGACTACTATCATATTACCTTGCTACTAAACACTTTGCTGCAGATATTAAGTTTCCAGGTGTGGTTGAATTGACAACTCAGCTGCTAATACTTGAGAGTATTCTTTGGCTCCCCTTGTGTCGAATCAATAAATTTGGGTTCAATACTCTACCCTCGAAAACTGTTGCGATCCCCTATACTTGTGGGTTATCAAGACCATTTTCTGGCGCCGTTGTCGGGGAGCATAGCTCTATTCTTTGAGTCACTTGGGATTTATATCTGCTTATCATTATGAAGAACTTGAAAGATCCAAAAACTAAGATTTATCCCTCAACTACGAGGGGAGGTAAGGAACTGCCATCTAGCTCTGCACTTGATTCACCTTCTGTTTTGAGTAAGCTTGTGACACCTACACCTGCTTCTGCTATTCGTTCTGATATGTCGCATGTTATTGATGATGCCACTTCTGCTATGCATGATACTTATGATGAAACTACTTCTATGCTTGATACTACTGTGCCACTTGGTAAATTCCTTGATGAACAACTTGCTAAGGCTAGAGAGATTGAAAATATTGAATCTGATAATACTGATGAAAGTGATGATGAAGAATCACTTGTTATTCCCAAGGGTTATGTTTTTGATCAAGAAGCTTCTTTAGCTATTTTAGCTTGCAAAGATAGATATGAACTCAAAAGGTTATTAGCTAAATGGAATAAGCAATCTCTGAATGCTAGAATGAAACTTGACCCTGCTTTTGCTACTTCACCTATCTGTGTTACTGATAAGGATTATGAATTCTTTGTTGATCCTGATATAATTACTTTGGTTGAATGTGATCCTTTTCATGGTTATGAATCTAAAACTTTTGTGGCACATCTTACTAAACTGAATGATATAGCCACCCTGTTCACTAAAGATGAGAGGACTCGTTACTTTTATATCCTTAAAAATATTTCCGTTCTCATTAAAGGGTGATGCTAAGATATGGTTTAATTCTCTTGATCCTGGTTGTGTGTGTAGTCCCCAGGATATGATTTATTACTTCTCTGCTAAATATTTCCCTGCTCATAAGAAACAAGCTGCTTTCAGGGACATATATAATTTTGTGCAAATTGAAGAAGAGAGTCTCCCACAAGCTTGGTGGAGGCTTCCCCAATTACTTAATGCTTTGCCTGATCATCCTCTTAAGAAAAACGAAATACTTGATATCTTTTATAATGGACTAACCGATGCCTCCAGAGATTACCTGGATAGTTGTGCTGGTTCTGTTTTCAGGGAAAGAACACCGGATGAAGCTGAAATTCTATTGAATAATATGTTGACAAATGAAAATAATTGGACACCTCCAGAGCCAATTCCTGAGCCTATTCCTAAACCAACTCCGAAGAAGAGGGGTATTCTATTTCTCAGTCATGAAGATATGCAAGAGGCAAAGAAATCTATGAAATAAAAAGGTATTAAAGCTGAAGATGTTAAGAATTTACCTCCTATTGAAGAAATACATGGTCTTAATTTACCACGTGTTGAAGAAACATATGATCTTAATCCTTTACCTATTGAAGAAACTCATGGTCTTGATAACCCAACATAGGTAGTAAAGGTAAATTCTCTCTATAGATATGATAAAGCTAAAATTCCATTTACTAAGTTTGCTAGCCCATGCTTAGATGAGTTTGATAAATTTATGGCTAAGCAAGAAGATTTTAATGCTTATTTTGGTAGACAATTGAAATACAATTCAAATATGCTTGAACACTTGGGTGATTATATGGCTAATGTTAAAGGTGAACTTAAACTTATTAGTAAACATGCTTCTATGGTTACCACTCAAGTAGAACAAGTACTTAAAGCTCAAAATGATCTGCTCAATGAATTGAATAGTAAGGTTAATGATAATGCTATTAGAGTTATGACTAGAGGTGGTAGAATGAGTCAGGAACCTTTGTATCCTGAAGGCCATCCTAAGAGAATTGAGCAAGATTCTTAGAGAAATAATATAGATGCACCTAGTTCTTCTAAAAAGAAGAAAAAGAAAAATGATAGGACTTTGCATGCTTCTAGTGATCATATTGTTGCAACACCTGAGAATCCAAATGATATTTCTATTTCTGATGCTGAAACACAATCTGGTAATGAACCTGAAACTAGTGATAATGTTAATAATAATGTTCATGATGATGCTCAACCTAGTAATGATAACGATGTAGAAATTGAACCTGCTGTTGATCTTGATAACCCACAATCAAAGAATCAACGTTATGATAAGAAAGACTTTGTTGCTAGGAAACATGGCAAGGAAAGAGAACCATGGGTTCAGAAACCCATGCCTTTTCCTCCCAAACCATCCAAGAAAAAGGATGATGAGGATTTTGAGCGCTTTGCTGAAATGATTAGACCTATCTTTTTGTGTATGCGATTAACTGATATGCTCAAAACCAATCCTTATGCTAAGTATATGAAAGATATTATTACAAATAAAAGAAAGATACCGGAAGCTGAAATTTCCACCATGCGTGCTAATTATACTTTTAAGGGTGGAATACCAAAGAAACTTGGAGATCCACGAGTACCCTCTATACCATGCTCCATTAAAAGAAACTATGTTAAAACTGCTTGATGTGATCTTGGAGCCGGTGTTAGTGTTATGCCTCTCTCTTTATATCATAGACTTGATTTGAATAAGTTGACACCTACTGAAATATCTTTGCAAATGGCTGATAAATCAACTGCTATACCTGTCGATATTTGTGAGGATGTGCCTGTTGTAGTTGCAAACATTATTTTAACGGACTTTGTTATTCTTGATACTCCCGAGGACGATTTTATGTCTATTATTCTTGGAAGTCCCTTTTTGAATACTGCAGGGGATGTTATTGATTGCACTAAAGGCAATGTCACTTTTCATGTTAATGGTAATGAGCACACGGTACACTTTCCGAGGAAACAACCTCAAGTTCATAGTATCAACTCTATTGGAAAAATTCCATCGATTATATTTGGAGGTTTTGAATTTCCTCTTCCTACTGTCAAGAAGAAATATTATATTCTTATTATTGGGGATGTGCATATCCCCGTTGAGGTAACATAGTGTTATTCGAAATTTCTCTGGTTCCATGTTATTCGGAATGAGTTCATTAACAAGACTTAATCAACCTTGTTAGTGGATCCCTTTTGATGAGCATGAGATGGATGAAATTAGAAAGCACAACCTTCTGTACCCCACTTTTACTTTCTGTTATTTATATTAAATAAAATAAATATAAATATTTTTCTGTCTGTTATCTGATTATCTGTGCAATATAAAAATACCCTAAAAATAAAAGTTCTCCAAATGCCCTGAAATTTAAATATGATTTTTTCCTCCAACAAACACGAATATCCAGCTCAAGCACGAATCACTAGCATACATTTTCCTGTTTTACGTTATTTTGCATTATTTTCTAGTCGTTGTTTAGTTGGTCGCGAAAACTGTGGAAACCTTAGTATCCCTGATATTATTATTTTGCTCCACGGTTTATACGGTGATAATTCTGTTAGTATGGGCGACATTATTGCCAAACGGTTAAGTCTGAAGCTTACCAAGGGCCCCATCTTTGGAGGCATCTATACTTCACGCCTAGCTGCACATTTTAACATACCTATTAGGCATTATGAGAAGGAAGAAAAAGTGTTGCCTCGTGTTTATCTAGATTATAAAAGTATGGTGGCACATGATTTTATTGTTAAGAATAGGGAAGGAGAGCTTAAATATCAATTGTTCTTTAATAAGCATCATCCTAAGACTATTACCCTGCCTGCTCCTTCTTTGTTTGATTTATCTGTAGGCCAGTACCTTGTTCCATTGAAGGCTATTCACGCCTACTGGAACCCCGCACCAGCCATGGAGCCAGAGCCGGAACCACAAGTTGATCCTTCACGACAGTCTAATTACCAGTGGGATCCGGAGATGATTGTCAGCCAGTGGCAATCGGAGTCTTCCTCTTCTTCATCTTAGTATGACCCCAACTACTATTATGGATATCCGCCTGGCCAGCCGTGGCCATAGACCAACTTAGGCCAAAAGCCTAAGCTTGGGGGAGTACCTATTTCCCACCGACATTACATTCATGTTCACACACTCATTGCTAGATGTCGGTGCTCATACTTTTTCATTGTATCATCCATACTAGTTTATTTTCCTTTTTTATGCTTTCTTCTTGTGTGTTTAATAAACCTTAAGAAAAACCAAAAAAAAATTAGTTGTAGCTTTTAGTTAGTTTAATTTCCATGCTTGTAGTAGTAATTAAAAGAAAACCCAAAAAGATTTCCTGTTCTTCTTTTACTTGTTGGGAGCTTTCCCGTGTAAATAGTTTTTTTCTTTTTTTTCTTTGGGGGTCGATAGGAGAAGACCATAATCAAATTGTTGAAGTGGCTCTTATATGCATTATTGTTGATATGACAAAAGAGCCCATATTGCCTTGTCTTCTCCTGTTTATTGAATGCCTGCAGATTCCAGCTTAGTCCAATGCACGGCTATTATTATTATTCACATCGTTCGGTCGTGCAAGTGAAAGGCAATTATGATGATATATGATGGACTGACTGAGATGAGAAAAGCTGGTATGAACTCGACCTCTTTTGTTTTTGTAAATATGATTAGTTCATCTTTCCTGATTCAACCTATTATGAATAAACATGTTTGCAATGACAACTAGAGATCATAGTTCCTCGTGCCATGCTTGATTAGCTATGAGTCATAATGGTTTACCTTGCGTGCCAACATGCTATTGAGATGGTTATGATGTGGTATGATAGGGTGTTATCCTCCTCTGAATGATTTAAGTGACTTGACTTGGCGCATGTTCACGCATGTAGTTGAAACAAAATCAACATAGCCTTCATGATATTTATGTTCATGGTGGATTATATCCTACTCATGCTTGCATTCAGTGTTGATTAATTCTAATGCATGTTAATGACTGTTGTCGCTCTCTAGCTGGTCGCTTCCTAGTCTTTTGCTAGCCTTCACCTGTACTAAGCGGGAATACTGTTTGTGCATCCAATCCCTTAAACCCCAAAGTTATTCCATAAGAGTCCACTATACCTACCTATATACGGTACCTACCTGCCGTTCCAAGTAAATTTGTATGTGCCAAACTCTAAACCTTCAAATAAATATCATGTTTTGTATGCTCGAATAGCTCATGTATCAACTAGGGCTGTCTGTATCTTCCATGTTAGGCGGGTTATTCTCAAGAGGAGTGGACTCCGATCCTCACTCACGAGATAAATGGCTGGTCACCGGGATGCCCAGTCCCATGCTTTATGCAAACTAAATCAAAATAATTGCAAACGAAACTCCCCATGGGACTCTTGTTAGTTGGAGGCACTCGTTGTTTCGAGCAAGCCATGGATTGATGCTTGTTAGTGGAAGGGGGAGTATAAACTTTACCATTCTGTTTGGGAACCGCCTATAATGTGTGTAGCATGGAAGATATCGCCATCTCTTGGTTGTTATGTTGACAATGAAAGTATACCGCTCAAAATATTATTCACCTCTGTTTCAAAATCAAGCTCTGGCACCTCTACAAATCTCTGCTTCCCTATGGGAAGGGCCTATCTATTTACTTTTATGCTGAGTCATCACCCTCTTATTAAAAAGCACCAGTTGGAGAGCACCGCTATCATTTGCATTCATTACTGCTAATTTACATTGAGTATGACTTGACTGGAGCTCTTTTACCATGAATTACAATGTCTAGTTAATCCTTGGTCTTTAAAGGTGCTCTGCATTTATGTTTTGCGGTGTCAGAAAGGGCTAGCGAGATACCACCTTGTTATATCATATTATGATTGTTTTGAGAAAGTGTTGTCATCCGAGATTTATTATTATTGCTCGCTAGTTGATTATGCCATTGATATGAGTAAACTTGAGACCTAAGCGTTATTGTGAATGTGGTTAGTTATAATCTTTGCTGAAAACTTGAATGCTGGCTTTACATATTTACAATAACAAGAGCAAACAGAGTTTGTAAAAGTTTTTCTTTATCACTTTCAGTTTGTCAACTGAATTGCTTGAGGACAAGGAAAGGTTTAAGCTTGGGGGAGTTGATACGTCTCCGTCGTATCTACTTTTCCAAACACTTTTGCCCTTGTTTTGGACTCTAACTTGCATGATTTGAATGGAACTAACCCGGATTGACGCTGTTTTCAGCAGAATTACCATGGTGTTATTTATGTGCAGAAACAAACGTTCTCAGAATGACCTGAAACTTCACGGAGCTACTTTTTGGAAAATATAAAAATACCTGAAAAGATGAAGGCCAGGGGGCCCACCACCTGTCCACGAGGGTGGGGGCGCACCCCCTACCTCGTGGGCCCCCTGGTGCCTCTCTGACTCCAACTCCAACTCTAACTCCATATATTGTGTTTCAGGGAGAAAAAAATCAGAGAGAAGAATTCATCGTGTTTTACGATATGGAGCTGCCGCCAAGCCCCAAAAACCTCTCGGGAGGGCTGATCTGGAGTCCATTCGGGGCTCCGGAGAGGGGAATCCGTCGCCATCGTCATCATCAACCATCCTCCATCACCAATTTCATGATGCTCGCTGCCATGCGTGAGTAATTCCATCGTAGGCTTGCTGGACAATGATGGGTTGGATGGGATCGATCATGTAATCAAGTTAGTTTTGTTAGGGTTTGATCCCTAGTATCCATTATGTTCTGAGATTGATGTTCCTATGACTTTGCTATGCTTAATGCTTGTCACTAGGGCCCGAGTGCCATGATTTCAGATCTGAACCTATTATGTTTTCATCAATATATGAGTGTTCTTAATCCTATCTTGCAAGTCTATAGTCACCTATTATGTGTTATGATCCGTTAACGCTGGAGTGACAATAATCGGGATATTACCGGTGATGACCATAGTTTGAGGAGTTCATGTGTTCACCATGTGTTAATGCTTTGTTCCGGTTCTCTATTAAAAGGAGGCCTTAATATCCCTTAGTTTACGTAAGGACCCCACTGCCACGGGAGGGTAGGACAAAAGATGTCATGCAAGTTCTTTTCCATAAGCACGTATGACTATATTCATAATACATGCCTACATTATATCAATGAACTGGAGCTAGTTCTGTGTCACCCTAGGTTATGACTGTTACATGATGAACCGCATCCGGCATAATTCTCCATCACTGATCCATTGCCTACGAGCTTTCCATATATTGTTCTCCGCTTATTTACTTTTCTGTTGCTATTGCTATCATCACTACAAAATACCAAAAACATTACTTTTACTACTTTTACCTTTTGCTACCATTATCACTACTATCATATGACCTTGCTACTAAACACTTTGCTGCAGATATTAAGTTTCTAGGTGTGGTTGAATTGACAACTCAGCTGCTAATACTTGAGAGTATTCTTTCGCTCCCCTTGTGTCGAATCAATAAATTTGGTTTGAATACTCTACCCTCAAAAATTCTTGTGATCCCCTATACTTGTGGGTTATCACTCCACCTCACTATCCCTTTCCTACGCTGAAGCTTAAATAGTCTTGATCGCGAGGGTGTGAGATTGCTGAGTCCCCGTGACTCATAGATTACTTCCAAAACGAGATGCAGGTGACGATGATGCCAGTGGAGGGGATGCGACCGAACTTAAGTGGGAGTTCGACGAGGATTCGGGACGTTACTATGTTTCCTTTCCGGACGATCTGTAGAGGAGCCTAGTTGGGGCAATCGGGGATCTATGTATTTGGGGTTGTCTTTCTTTATTTGGTTCCATAGTCGGACCTTGATTGTATTATGGATGATGTAATGCTATATTTATGTATTGTGTGAAGTGGCGATTGTAAGCCAACTCTTTATCCCTTCTTTATTTAGTACATGGGATGTGTAAAGATTACCCCTCTTGTGACATGCCTACTATGCGGTTATGCCACTAAGTCGTGCTCCGACACGTGGGAGATATAGCCGCATCGTGGGTGTTACAAGTTGGTAATCAGAGCCTTCCCCGACTTAGGAGCCCCCTGCTTGATCGAATCGCTGACGTTGATGAGTCTAGAAAAATGTTTTGAGTCTTATAGGATTATATATATCGGGGAGTAGGATTCTTTTTTACTCCCCAGTCCCTTCGTCGCTCTGGTGAGGCCTCCTAGCGTAGAGTTTTGACTCTTTTCTTCTCAAATTTCATGAATTTTTTTAGGATCACGTGGGTATCTTGGAATCGTTTCGATGGTTTTGTGACGAGAACATTGTTCTTGGTGCCTCCTGACATTTAGGGGTTGTGGCAGTGTCCTGGGGAGTTGAGCTCGGAGGTGTTGTCATCACAAGTTTATCGTTGCAATTCCGGAATACCTGAGTTCGCGGACATCGAAAATCTCCTTTATGCAGTTGTTGGTGAGATAACCTCGACGCCACCCAGTACCGGGCCGGGAGTTCGGGAGTATTGCCATAACTCGTATAACGGATGGTTTTTGAAGGTTGAGGTAAATGATTTCAGAAAGTTTCTTGGTTATGTGATGAAGGATGGATACAGCTGGATGTAGGATTTGCTAGTTTTGGGTGAGATATTATGCTTCCCTTGTATCCCCAACACCCGATTGCATAACTAGAAAGTTTCGGGAGTTTCATAGGTGGGAATTCATGTAGCTCTAGTATTTCTTTCTGCAGATATTTGGTTTGTGATTGGGTAATCCTTACCAATTATTTGTTCATATCCATACCTTGTTGTTTTATTCATCTATCTCTATCTAAGTGGCTTCTCAATTTATGGAAGTGTGATGATTTACTCTGGAATGCATTCATTCATTCTTGTTCGAATGTCAAGGCTATATGTTGCAATTTCGATCCTTTGATTCAGCTTGAATATATGTCTTTCAAGATGCTAACGAATGTCAACCTCTTCAGGATGGCTCCTCCAACGCGTCAGAATCCGAAACCTCCGCCACCACCTCCACCTCCGGAGGCATGGCAAGATGTCATGGCCGCCACCAACGCCAACACACAGATTCTTTTGCAACTCTTGCAAGAGCGCAACCAAGGAAATCAAGGCCAAGGCAACAATCAAGCTCAATTTGCTACCCTCAACCAGTTCCTCGCAAACCAGCCGAAGTCCTTCAGTAACTGTGTCGAGGCCACAGACGTTGACGATTGGCTCGTGGATATCTGCAAACATTTTGAGTGTAGCAACGTCAGGCCTGAGGACTTTGTCAAGTTTGCTTCGTTCCAACTCAAAGACCAAGCTGCTGAGTGGTATCAGCAATACAAAGATTCCAGAGGAGGTCGTGTGATTACCTGGGATGATTTCCACCGAGACTTCAAAGCTCACCACATTCCTCAAAGTGTTGCTGAGAATAAGCGCGAGGAGTTCCGCAATCCTGTTTACCAATACAACATCCTGTTTCAGAGGCTCACTCGCTTCTCTAAACAAGACGTCCCTGATGAGAAGAGCATGATTTATCAATTCAGAGGTGGCCTCCGAGAAGATCTGCAACTAGCTCTCGTGCTTTTTGAGCCGACCTAGTATGATGAATTTTACAACATGGCACTAAAGCAAGAAGATGCTCAACTCAAGTGCGATGCTTCTAAGAAGAGAGTCAGAGATGCAACTCCATCTTCTTCTTCAACTCAAGTGGCAGCTAAGCAGCAAAAGTTCTGGTTACCTCCTCCTCCTCCGTTCTGTCAGCCTTATCAGAGAAGAGTAAAGGTGGCAATGGATCTTCCCACCTACCCAACCCAGGCTATCAGAACAAAGCTTCGTCTCATGCTCCAAGGTCAAGTGCTCCGTATCACCGGCTGCTCTCAAAGGTTACTTGCAACAAGTGTCAGCAGAAAGGGCACCATGCGAACAAATGCTTCAACCAAAGGCGCCTTCCGCCTCCTCCTCCTGTGAGATCTGCCAGCAATACAGTGGTCAAGCATAATCCCAAGCATGCCAAGGTCAACATGATGAACGCAGCTCAGGCAGAGGACTCTTCAGAAGTGATCATGGGTAACCTTCCAGTTAACTCCATTCCTGCTAAAGTTCTTTTTGATACTGGTGCATCGCATTGTTTCATGTCAAGATTAATTTTTGCCAAACATGACTTCAACACTTCACTTTTGGTTAAACCCATGGCTGTCATTTCTCCGGGTAAACGTTTGAGCTCTAGCATGATAGCTCCTGATGTGTCAATCAAGATGGGCGACTACCAATTTCTGGCTTCTCCAATTGTTCTTGGTGACTCGGATATTGATCTAATACTCGGCATGGACTGGCTTTCTAAGCACAAGGCTCAGCTTGATTGTGCTGCCAGGCAGATTCGATTGACACACTCGTCTGAGGATGTGATCATCTTTGCCGCTCGTGATGATACCATTCGACTCTTTTCTCTCAATGAGAAGGGCGAGTTGAATGCCATCTCTTAGATTCCAGTCGTTTGTGAATATCAAGACGTCTTTCCAGAAGACCTTCCAGGAATGCCTCCTCATCGGCCAGTTGAATTCGTCATTGATCTTGAGCCTGGCACGGAACCTGTTTGCAAACGTCCTTACAAGCTTGGACCAGAAGAGTTGAAGGACCTGAAGAAACAACTCGATGAACAAGACTGCATGGGTCTGATCCGACAGAGTTCTTCTCCATGGGGTTGTGGTGTTCTTTTTGTCAAGAAGAAGGATGGAACGGAATGACTCTGCGTCGACTACCGTCCATTGAACAAGAAGACAATAAAGAACAAGTACCCACTTCCCAACATCAATGAGCTTTTCAAGCAACTTAAAGGTGCTCAAGTTTTCTCCAAGCTTGACCTTCGTATGGGCTATCATCAGATTCACATTTGTGAACAAGATATCCCCAGGACAACATTCAGAACAAGCTATGGTTCTTATGAATATACTGTCATGTCTTTCGGCCTTGTCAATGCTCCTCCAATGTTCTCTTGCATGATGAACTTCATCTTCAACCCTTACACAAATGATTTCGTCTTGGTGTATCTCAATGATATTTTGCTCTTTTCCAAGAACAAGGAGGATCATGCCAAGCATTTGAGATTCGTGTTGGACAAACTCAGAGAACATCAATTCTATGCGAAGTTTTCAAAGTGTGAGTTTTGGCTCGATGAGGTTCTCTACCTTGGCCATATCATCTCCGCCATGGGCATAGCTATTAATCCTGAGAAGGTGTCTGCAATTGTGAATTGGGAACCGCCTCAGAATGTCAAGCAGCTCCGCGGTTTCCTTAGGCTTGCAAGCTATTGTCGAAGGTTCATTGAGAATTTCTCTAAGATTGCAAAGCCTCTTTCCAACCTCCTCCAGAAGCATGTGAAGTATGTCTGGACGCCTGAATGTGACGTCGCTTTCAACGCCCTCAAAGAGAAGTTAGTCACAACTCCAGTTCTGACTCCACCTGATGAATCCAAACCATTCGAAGTTTTCTGTGATGCTTCCCTGCAAGGTCTCGATGTTGTGTTAATGCAAGAAAAGAAAGTTGTGGCCTATACCTCTCACTAGTTGAATCCCAACGAAATGAACTACCCCACTCATGACCTCGAGTTGGCGGCAGTTGTTCATGCTCTTTTAACATGGAGACATCTCTTATTGGGAAGGAAAGTGGACATCTTCACTGATCATAAGAGCCTCAAGTACATCTTCACTCAACCCAACCTCAACCTCAGGCAGACTCGTTGGGTCGAAATGATTCAAGAGTATAATCTGAGTATTGAATATACTCCAGGTAAGGCCAATGTCATTGCAGACGCTTTGGGCAGGAAGGCTTACTGCAACAGTTTGATTCTCAAGCCCTTCCAACCGGATCTTTGTGAAGATTTCCGCAAACTTAATCTCCAAGTTGTTCCTCAAGGATTTCTTGCCAACCTCCAAGTCGCTCCTACTTTGGAAGATCAAATTCGTGAGGCACAACTTCTTGATGCCATGGTAAAGAAGGTGAAGAATGGGATTGCCAAGAGCCAACCCAAGTACAAGTGTTATCGCCTTGATGGCAAAGACACTCTATTCTTCGAGGATCAAATTGTGGTTCCTAAGGGTGATCTACGTAAAGTCATTATGAACGAGGCTCACAATTCACTCCTATCTATTCATCCTGGAAGTACAAAGATGTACCATGACCTCAAGCAGTCGTATTGGTGGACTCGAAGAAACGAGAAATTGCTCAATTCGTGAATGAATGTGATGTCTGCAGAAGGGTGAAAGCAGAACACCAATGGCCAGCTGGTCTCCTCCAACCTCTTGCCATTCCAGAATGGAAGTTTGACCATATTGAGATGGACTTCGTGACTGGTTTTCCCAAGTCCAAGCATGGCAATGATGCTATCTTTGTTGTCATCGACAAGCTTACTAAAGTGGCTCATTTTCTTCCTATCAAAGAATCTATCATAGCAGCTCAGTTGGCAGAGCTATATACCTCTAGGATTGTCTCCTTGCACCACATTCCGCAGTTGATATCTTTAGATCGTGGAAGCATCTTTACTTCTAAGTTCTGGGATTCCTTTCAGAAGGCCATGGGCACCAACATTCGCTTCAGCACAGCCTTCCATCCTCAAACTAGTGGCCAAGTCGAGCGAGTCAATCAAATTCTTGAAGATATGCTCAGGGCTTGTGTCATTTCCTTTGGTATGAAGTGGGAATATTGTCTTCCATATGCCGAGTTCTCCTACAACAACAGCTTCCAAGCGAGTTCGGGCAAGGCCCCATTCGAGATTCTCTATGGCAGAAAGTGTCGTACCCCTCTTAATTGGTCAGAGACTGGTGAACGTCAACTTATTAGCAATGACTTAATCACAGAAGCTGAAGAAATGTGCAAAGTCATCCGTGAAAATCTCAAAGCCGCGCAATCGCGCCACAAGAGTTATCATGATAGCAAGCATCATGACTTGGCTTTCGAGATCGGAGACCATGTCTACCTCCGTGTCTCTCCAATGAAAGGTACTCGTCGCTTCGGTATCAAAGGGAAGCTTGCCCCTAGATACGTGGGCCCTTTCAAGATCATTGGCAAAAGAGGCGATCTCGCCTATCAACTTGAGCTTCCGTCCAACTTTGCAAACGTGCACGGCGTGTTTCACGTGTCACAGCTTCGCAAGTGTTTCAAGACTCCTGACCGCACCACTAACTTCGAAGATATTGATCTCCAAGAAGACTCGTCTTATCATGAGCATCCCATTGCTATTCTTGAAGAAACCGAGTGCAAGAGTCGCAACAAGTCTATCAAATTCCTGAAAGTGAAGTGGTCACACCATTCCGACCGAGAAGCCACCTGGGAACGTGAGGACCACCTCCGTTCCAAATATCCGGAGTTCTTTCGGTCCTAGATCTCAGGACGAGATCCTTTTGTAGTGGTGGAGTGTTGTAACACCCCTAATGTAACTTACTATATTTGTACTCCAACTCTTGCCATTTTTGGCTTTATGTTATGAGATTCGTGGTTGGCTTTTTGTCTTCATTTTGCATTTTTTCCATGTCATGCATTTCATATCATGTCATCATGTGCATCGCATTTGCATACATGTTCGTCTCATGCATCTGAGCATTTTCCCCGTTGTCCGTTTTGCAATCCGACACTCCTATGTCCTCCGGCGCCCCCTTTTGCCTCTTTTCGTGAGCGGGTGTTAAACTTTCTTGGAATGGACCGAGATTTGCCAAGCGGCCTTGGTACACCACTGGTAGACCGCTTGTCAAGTTTCGTGCCATTTGGAGTCCGTTTGATACTCCAGCGGTTAACCAGGGAACCGTAAAGGCCTGGTGTGTGTTGCAGCCCAACACCCCTTCAAAGTGGCCCAATAACCCATCCAAAACCCCTCCTTCCTCTCGGCCGTTCGATCACGATTGTGTGGCCGAAAACCGCACCTCATTTGGACACTCCCACCTCCTTCTATGTATAAATAGGTGCCCCCTCCTCCATTTTCGCGGACGAGACCCTAAAAAAACCTCCCCCACCGCCACCGGACGCGTCCGTGATGGCCGGACACGTCCGCCACCGCCGCCCGGACCAACCGCCGCCTGCCATGTGGCAACGCCACCGCCCTCGCGCCGCCGGCCCGCCACGGCCCGCAGCGGGCCCCCGAAGCCCGTTCGCCGCCCGCGCCTAGCGCCGCCGCCTCCGCGCCAGCCCCGCCGCCACCTCCGTGCCAGCCCCGCCGCCAACCAGCCGCTCCTCCGCACGCTGCCCCATCAACCGGCTCCGGCACCGCCCCGCCTCGCCATGCTCGCTGCCCGGCGCCGCCCCTCGGCATCCGCGCCTGGATCCAGCGAGATCCGGCCGGATCCGCCTCGGACTACCTCGCCGGCGACCTCCCTTCCTCATCTCCGGCCATCGCTGCTCAACTCCGACGAGAGATCCCGACGAACCTCGTAAACTGCGCCGGCGAAACCTAGATCTATTTCGGAGAGGTCCAATTTCCACCAAGTCTTTTTCATCTGCTATATTTTCTAGTTCTGTTCCACATGCCATAACTCCTCATCCGTAGCTCCGTTGTGCATGCATGATATTTCAAAATGTTCATCAGGATGTGCTCTTCATTTTGTTCCATCATGTCATGCTTGTTTGAATCCATCTTGATGCCCTAATGACTGATGCAAGAGTGCTATAAAATGTTAGTTCATGTTACTTAGCAGAGTATGAGCATTTGTCATTTTTGCTAAATTTATTGTGTGCTGCATATAGGCATAAGCTCTACATGTGTTTTGGGCTATGCCATGCCATCTTTACAGGGGTGTATGCCATGTATTTTTTTGATCAATGTGGTGACTAGCACAAGCATGCAAAGTAGCTCTCGTAATATTACTGTTTTCAGGGACTTAGAATTTCAGTCTTTTCCCTGCTGTTATTTTTATGCCATGTATTCATGTTGCTACAGTGAGATCCATGCTTCTTTTGAGTATGTTAAGTAAGGATGATTTGGAAATATGGTCATGATCTAGCCATACATGTCCCTGTTTACATTTATGCAGTGCCCTAGAATGACACAATCTTGATCTACTTTTGCTATAAAATGTTCCTGGCAGATTGTTTACGTGTTAATCAATTTTGCCAAGGTTGTTGTAGTTGATCCACGCATGCTATGAGCTTGTTATTGCTTTGGTTAGCTTCATGAACATGCCTTATTGCTGATGCTATGCTTATCTTGTCATGCAATGCCTTGTGGTGAGTGAATCGAGCCCGCAAAGAGGCCTTCGTAACTCTGTTTTTGCCATGTCCAGTTTTCTGCTAAGTCTGAATCTGTTAATGGAACTTGCTATGTTTACATGGGTGCCATCATATCTTCTAATCCTTTTTGGCTTATGGTCAGTAAGGGACTTTTGTTCTATGCTTTGAGTAGAATCATGCCATGCCTTTGTTTGCTATGATATGGTCCTGTAGCATGTTGTTATCTTGCTCTAAACATTGCTTCCTGATGTTAATTCCTGACATGTTAGTATTTTCACTAAGTCTGTGAAGCTGATATCTTTTGCTCTTTTGCCATGTTTGTTTGAACCTGCTCTTGTGTGATTTAGCCGTAGCTCAGTGTTCATCTTTTGTAAAGCATCTTGAGTACATCATTGCCATGTGCTTTGTTGTTATGTTGGAGTGCAATAGCTTAGTTTCTTGGTGCATTCTAGATGGCATCGTGCTGTTAATCGCATAATTCTGCCATTATTGTTTTGCTTGCCATTTGCAAACCGTGCATCCATTTCCGGTGATCTTTATATCGATTTTGACCGAAATCAAATCATCTTTCCAGTGCCACACTTGGTTTGCCAAGTTGAGGCCTGGTTCAACCTTTTCCTTCCGGAGCATGCATATGCATTGCATATAACATCCCGCATATCATGCCGTGTTTTGCATCATGTTGCTTGCGCATTGCATCGTGATTGATTGTTGGTCTTTTGCTTGTGTGCTTTCCTTGGATAGAGCTGGGAGACGAGTACGTGATCGAGGAACCCGTTGAGTACCCTTATGAGGATCAAGCTTACGTCAAATCGGAGAACTTTGCAGGCAAGATGACCATACCCTCGAAATCACTTCTATCTTTGCTTGCTAGTTGTTCGCTCTATTGCTATGCCACGATACCTACCACTTGCTATATCATGCCTCCCATATTGCCATGTAGCCTCTAACCCACCTTTCCCAGCAAACCGTTGTTTGGCTATGTTACCGCTTTGCTCAGCCCCTCTTATAGCGTTGCTAGTTGTAGGTGAAGATGGTGTTTGTTCCTTGTTGGAACATGATTATTGTTGGGATATCATTATTATATCTTGTTTACTTTAATGCACCTATATACTTGGTAAAGGGTGGAAGGCTCGGCCTTATGCCTGGTGTTTTGTTCCACTCTTGCCGCCCTAGTTTCCGTCATACCGGTGTTATGTTCCTTGATTTTTGCGTTCCTTACGCGGTTGGGTGTTATGGGAACCCCTTGACAGTTCGCTTTGAATAAAACTCCTACAGCAAGGCCCAACCTTGGTTTTACCATTTACCTACCTACCACCATATACCTTCCCTTGGGTTCTGCAGACTCAAGGGTCATCTTTATTTCAAACCCCCCTGGGCCAGTGCTCCTCTGAGTGTTGGTCCGAAACGGGCAACCTGTGGGGAAACCTCGGGGCAACTTGAGGGTTGGTTTTACTCGTAGCTTGACCTATCCGGTGTGCCCTGAGAACGAGATACGTGCGACTCCTATTAGGATTTGTTGGCACATCGGGCGGCTTTGCTGGTCTTGTTTTACCATTGTTGAAATGTCTTGTAACCGGCATTCCAAGACTGATCGGGTCTTCCCGCTAGAAGGAATATCCTTCATTGACCGTGAGAGCTTGTGATGGGCTAAGTTGGGACACCCCTGAAGGGTTTTTGGACTTTCAAAAGTCGTGCCCATGGTTATGGGCAGGATAGGAATTTGTTAATATCCGGTTGTAGAAAACTTGACACTTAACTTAATTAAAATGAATCAACCTCGTGTGTAGCCGTGATGGTCTCTTTTCGGCGGAGTCCGGGAAGAGAACACGGTCTCGTGTTATGCTTGAACGTAAGTAGCTTTAGGATCACTTCTTGATCATTATAGCTTCTCGACCATGCTTTGCTCCTCTTCTCGCTCTCATTTTGCGTAAGTTAGCCACCATATATGCTAGTGCTTGCTGCAGCTCCACCTCACTACCCCTTTCCTACCCTTAAGCTTAAATAGTCTTGATCGCGAGGGTGTGAGATTGCTGAGTCCCCGTGACTCACATATTACTTCCAAAACCAGATGCAGGTGCCGATGATGCCAGTGCAGGGGACACTACCAAACTCAAGTGGGAGTTCGACGAGGATTCAGGACATTACTATGTTTCCTTTCCGGACGATTAGTAGAGGAGCCCAGTTGGGGCGATCGGGGATCTATGCATTTGGGGTTGTCTTTCTTTATTTGGTTTCGTAATCGGACCTTGATTGTATTCTGGATGATGTAATGCTATATTTATGTATTGTGTGAAGTGGCGATTGTAAGCCAACTCTTTATCCCTTCCTTATTCAGTACATGGGATGTGTAAAGATTACCCCTCTTACGACATGCCTACTATGCGGTTATGCCTCTAAGTCGTGCTCTGACACATGGGAGATATAGCCACATCGTGGGTGTTACACGCCGGCACAGCCGGACATCACGAAACACTGGGGGCTAGTCACTAGCCCCCGCAGTCAAGCTCCTACGGCTAAAAGAAAGCATTAAAGCCGCATAGTCTGATTGCCTCGTTTCTCCTACACACTACCACCTCCGGGCACCAAGACATCGGCAAAGGGTTAAAAATGTCAAGGAAGAAAAACCCTTTGTAGTATCTGCAAGGGGGTCGAAGCCGACGACTGGTAACTTTCAGTTTAAAACTGCTGCACATGAGTCAAAATAATTAACAACGCATATATTACATCATGCCAACTAGCTGCATTATAAAGCACCAAAAAGTTTAAAGTCGCCTGGTGATACGTCTCCATCGTATCTACTTTTCCAAACACTTTTGCCCTTGTTTTAGACTCTAACTTGCATGATTTGAATGGAACTAACCCGGACTGATGATGTATTCAGCAGAATTGCCATGGTGTTATTTATGTGCAGAAACAAAAGTTCTCGGAATGACCTGAAACTTCACGGAACGTCTATTTGGAAATAATAAAAAATCCTTGCAAAAGATGAAGACCAGGGGGCCCACACCCTAGCCACGAGGGTGGGGGCGCGCCTGCCCCCTAGGGCGCGCCCCTACCTCGTGGGCCCCCTGGAGCTCCTCCGACCTCAACTCCAACTCTATATATTTGGTTTCAGGGAGAAAAAATCAGAGAGAAGGATTCATCACATTTTACGATATGGAGCCACCGCCAAGCCCTAAAACTTCTCGGGAGGGCTGATCTGGAGTCCGTTCGGGGCTCCGAAGAGGGGAATCCATCGCCATCGTCATCATCAACCATCCTCCATCACCAATTTCATGATGCTCACCATTGTGTGTGAGTAATTCCATTGTAGGCTTGCTAGACGATGATGGGTTGGATGAGATTTATCATGTAATCGACTTAGTTTTGTTAGGATTTGATCCCTAGTATCCACTATGTTTTGAGATTGATGTTGCTATGACTTTGCTATGCATAATGCTTGTCACTAGGGCCCGAGTGCCATGATTTCAGATCTGAACCTATTATGTTTTCATCAATATATGAGAGTTCTTGATCCTATCTTGCAAGTCTATAGTCACCTATTATGTGTTATGATCCGTTAACCCCGAAGTGACAATAATCGGGATACTTACCGGTGATGGCAGTAGTTTGAGGAGTTCATGTATTCACTATGTGTTAATGCTTTGGTCCGGTACTCTATTGAAAGGAGGCCTTAATATCCCTTAGTTTCCGTTAGGACCCCACTGCCATGGCAGGGTAGGACAAAAGATGTCATGCAAGTTCTTTTACATAAGCACGTATGACTATATTCGGAATACATGCCTACATTACATTGATGAATTGGAGCTAGTTCTGTGTTACCCTAGGTTATGACTGTTACATGATGAACCACATCCGGCATAATTCTCCATCACTGATCCATTGCCTACGAGATTTCCATATATTGTTCTTTGCTTATTTACTTTCCCGTTGCTATTGTTATAATCACTACAAAATACCAAAAATATTACTTTTGCTATCATTACCTTTTGCTACCGTTACCGCTACTATCATATTACTTTGCTACTAAACACTTTGCTTCATATATTAAGTTTCCAGGTGTGGTTGAATTGACAACTCAGCTGCTAATACTTGAGAGTATTCTTTGGATCCCCTTGTGTCGAATGAATAAATTTGGGTTGAATATTCTACCCTCGAAAACTGTTGCGATCCCCTATACTTGTGGGTTATCAAGACTATTTTCTGGCGCCGTTGCGGGGAAGCATAGCTCTATTATTTGAGTCACTTGGGATTTATATCCGCTTATCATTATGAGGAACCTGAGAGATCCAAAAACCAAGATTTATCCCTCAACTACGAGGGGAGGTAAGGAACTGCCATCTAGCTCTGCACTTGATTCACCTTCTGTTTTGAGTAAGCTTGCGACACCTAAACCTGCTTATGCTATTCGTTCTGATATGTCGCATGTTATTGATGATGCCACTTCTGCTATGCATGATACTTATGATGAAATTACTTCTAAACTTGATACTACTGTGCCACTTGGTGAATTTCTTGATGAACAACTTGCTAGGGTTAGAGAGAATGAAATTATTGAAACTGATTATGTTGAAGATAGTGATGATGAAGACTCTCCCCCTAATACTTATGAATTGCCTGTTGTTCCTGAAGGTTATGTTCTGGATGAAGAATCTGTTAGAGCTATTCTTGCTTGTAATAATAGAAGTGATCTTAAGAAATTATTAGCTAAATGGAAGCAGCAATCTCTTAATGCTAGAATGAAACTTAGCCCTGCTTTTGCTACTTCACCTATCTATGTTACTGATAAGGATTATGAATTCTCTGTTGATCCCAATATAATTACTTTGGTTGAATCTGATCCTTTTCATGGCTATGAATCTGAAACCGTTGTGGCACATCTATCTAAATTAAATGATATAGCCACCCTGTTCACTAATGATGAGAGAACTCGCTACTTTTATATCCTTAAAATATTTCCCTTCTCATTAAAGGGTGATGCTAAGATATGGTTTAATTCTCTTGATCTTGGTTGTGTGCGTAGTCCCCAGGATATGATTTATTACTTCTCTGCTAAATATTTCCCTGCTCATAAGAAACACGCTGCTTTGAGGGATATATATAATTTTGTGCATATTGAAGAAGAGAGTCTCCCACAAGCTTGGGGGAGGATTCTCCAATTACTTAATGATTTGCCTGATCATCCTCTTAAGAAAAATGAAATACTTGATATCTTTTATAATGGACTAACCGACGCTTCTAGAGATTACCTGGATAGTTGTGATGGTTCTGTTTTCAGGGAAAGAACACCGGATGAAGCTGAAATTCTATTGAATAATATGTTGACAAATGAAAATAATTGGACACTTCCTGAGCCAATTCCTGAGCCTATTCCTAAACCAACTCCGAAGAAGAGAGGTGCTCTATTTCTCAGTCCTGAAGATATGCAAGAGGCAAAGAAATCCATAAAAGGAAAAGGTATTAAAGCTGAAGATGTCAAGAATTTACCTCCTATTGAAGAAATACATGGTCTTAATTTACCGCCTGTTGAAGAAACATATGATCTTAATCCATTACCTATTGAAGAAATTCATGGTCTTGATAACCCGACACAGGTGGTAAAGGTAAATTCTCTCTATAGATATGATAAAGCTGAAATCCCATTTACCAAGTTTGCTAGTCCATGCTTAGATGAGTTTGATAAATTTATGGTTAAGCAAGAAGATTTTAATGCTTACTTTGGTAGACAATTGAAATACAATTCAAATATGCTTGAACACTTGGGTGATTATATGGCTAATGTTAAAGGTGAACTTAAACTTATTAGTAAATATGCTTCTATGGTTACCACTAAAGTAGAACAGGTACTTAAAGCTCAAAATGATTTGCTCAATGAATTGAATAGTAAGAATAATGATTATGCTGTTAGACTGGCTACTAGAACTGGTAGAATGAATCAGGAACCTTTGTATCCTGAAGGCCACCCTAAGAGAATTGAGCAAGATTCTTAGAGAAATAATATAGATGCACCTAGTCCTTCTAAAAGGAAGAAAAAGAAAAATGATAGGGCTTTGCATGCTTCTAGTGAACCTATTGCTGAAACACCTGAGAATCCAAATGATATTTCTATTTCTAATGCTGAAACACAATCTGGTAATGAGCCTGAAACTAGTGATAATGTTAATAATAATGTTCATGATGATGCTCAACCTAGTAATGATAATGATGTAGAAATTGAACCTGCTGTTGATCTTGATAACCCACAATCAAAGAATCAATATTATGATAAGAAAGACTTTGTTGCTAGGAAACACGGAAAGGAAAGAGAGCCCTGGGTTCAGAAACCCATGCCTTTTCCTCCCAAACCATCCAAGAAAAAGGATGATGAGGATTTTGAGCGCTTTGCTGAAATAATTAGACCTATCTTTTTGCGCATGCGATTAACTGATATGCTCAAAACTAATCCTTATGCTAAGTATATGAAAGATATTGTTACAAATAAAAGAAAGATACTGGAAGCTGAAATTTCCACCATGCTTGCTAATTATACTTTTAAAGGTGGAATACCTAAGAAACTAGGAGATCCCGGAGTACCAACTATACCATGCTGCATTAAAAGAAACTATGTTAAAACTGCTTTATGTGATCTTGGAGCCGGTGTTAGTGTTATGCCTCTCTCTTTATATCGTAGACTTGATTTGAATAAGTTGACACCTACTGAAATATGTTTGCAAATGGCTGATAAATCAACTGCTATACCTGTCGGTATTTGTGAGGATGTGCCTGTTGTGGTTGCAAACGTTACTATTTTAACGGACTTTGTTATTTTTGATATTCCCGAGGACGATAGTATGTCTATTATTCTTGGAAGACCCTTTTTGAATACTGCAAGGGCTGTTATTGATTGCACTAAAGGCAATGTCACTTTTCATGTTAATGGTAATGAGCATACGATACACTTTCCAAGGAAACAACCTCAAGTTCATAGTATCAACTCTATTGGAAAAATTCCATCGATTATATTTGGAGGTTTTGAATTTCCTCTTCCTACTGTAAAGAATAAATACGATATTCTTATTATTGGGGATGTGCATATCCCCGTTGACGTAACATAGTGTTATTCGAAATTTCTCTGATTCCATGTTATTCAGAATGAGTTCGTTAACAAGACTTGATCAACCTTGTTAGTGGATTCCTTTCGATGAGCATGAGATGGATGAAACTA
The DNA here is from genome assembly GCF_002162155.2 of Triticum dicoccoides. Classification (NCBI taxonomy): domain Eukaryota; kingdom Viridiplantae; phylum Streptophyta; class Magnoliopsida; order Poales; family Poaceae; genus Triticum; species Triticum dicoccoides. The sequence goes on along the minus strand of NC_041382.1, from coordinate 355,388,872 downwards.
GAAGGCACAACTCTCTGTACCCTCCTTTTACTTTTTGTTATTTATATTAAATAAAGTAAAAATAAGTATTTTCCGTCTGTTATCTGAATTATCCGTGCAATATAAAAATACCCCAAAAATAGAAGTTCTCCAAATGCCCTGAAATTTAAATATGATTTTTTTAGAATATTTGAGAATATTTGGCACTGAGAACACAACACGGGGGGCATCCACCTGGCCACGAGGGTGGAGGGCGCAACCTACCCCCCTGGGCGCCCCCCCTGCCTCATGGGTCCACGGTGGCCCCCCTCCACTTATTCCTGCACCCACACACTTCTTCTTCCTCTCACAAACACGAATATCCAGCTCAAACCCGAGTCCAAGATCGTTTTGCTGCCATTTTCGATCTCCTTGCTCAAAGCACCTCTCACAAAACTGCTTGGGGAGATTGTTCCTTGGTATGTGACTCCTCCATTGGTCCAATTAGTTTTTGTTCTAGTGCTTTATTCATTGCAAATTTGTGCTGCCTAGGTGACCATGTTCTTGAGCTTGCATGTCAAATTTATATGGTTCCAAGTAGTTTTGATGCATGATATAGGCTCTAGGCACTTGTATGAGTAGTTGCTACCAATATTATTGAGTTTGGCTTACTTTTATTTTGAAGTTAGTAAAATTTTTTAGAAATTTTCCAGAGAAAGAAATATGCTTAGGAAAATGTACGAAGGTGGTTCTTCAAGGAAGCAAGGCCCCAGGCTTGCAATGCGTGATGCTGATGAAGAGCCACCAAGAGACGCTCCAGTGCGTCCTTGTGAATGGCCTTCTGAAAACTTTATGGATCGAGCGGGAATCAAGGAAGAATTTAACACATATTTGCGTAACACTGATCTTGTGAGCTTCGAGGAAGAAAAGTGCCACTAGTACCACTATCTCACCTGTACCTTTGTGAGGAGGTTTGAATTTTCATCTTCATGTAATTCTCCAACTGTCCTGTTTGATCTCTATGAAAAATCTTATACTATGGACTTAGAGGATTTTACCACTGTTTGCAAACTTCCTAAATGGGGTAGTGCTAGTGAACCCCGCAAATCTGAATTTAGAAATTTTCTTGCTAGCATAACTGTGGGGGAATCTAGAGATATAACACAAGCTACCATAGGGATCATTCACTTTCCTGCTATACATTATTTTGCTCTCTTCATAGGTATGTGCATAAATGGTAAAGATGAAGCATGTCACATGTGTGTCCCTGAACTTAGTATTCTTAGGAGTGCTGTGTTAGGAGATAAATCTTATAATTTGGGAGCCATTGTTGCACATAGGTTGCATAATAATAGATTTAATGGAGATTTCATCGGTGGAATTTATGCAACCCGCTCAGCTGATTTTCTCGGTGTAACCATACATGAGGATGATATTGAATTGCCTCCTGCTTACCTAGATTTTAATGCTATGGTTCACCACTAGTTTGTCAAGGGGAATGAATCACCTCTCTAGTATCGCTTAATCTTTGACAGGCGTCGTGCTGTCCGTATTACTCACCCCGCTTCCGCCTTCTTTGATTATCAGGCAAAAGGAAGATATGTTATTACCAGAGAGGAGGCAGATGAGTACGAGAGGAGGGCGGAGGCCGCTCGTCGCCACGCTGCAGCTCAGGAGGCGATAGCCGCTGCATCGCAATATGACCCCAACTATTACTATGGATATCTGCCAGGCCAGCCGTGGCCATAGACCAACTTAGGCCAAAAGCCTAAGATTGGGGGAGTACATATTTCTCACCTTCATGTTCACACACACTCATTGCTAGATGTCCGTGCTCATACTTTTTCATTGTATCATCCATGCTAGTTTATTTCCTTTTTATGCTTTCTTCTTGTGTGTTTAATAAACCTTAAGAAAAACCAAAAAAATTAGTTGTCGCTTTTAATTAGTTTCTATGCTTGTAGTAGTAATTAAAAAGAAAACCTAAAAAGATTTCTTGTTCTTCTTTTTTGCTTGTTGGGAGCTTTCCCGTGTAATAGTTTTATTTCTTTTCTTTTCTTTGGGGGTCGATAGGAGAAGACCATGATTAGATTGTTGAAGTGGCTCTTATATGCATTATTGTTGATCTGACAAAAAAGCCCATATTGCCTTGTCTTCTCCTGTTTATTGAATGCTTGCAGATTCCAGCTTAGTCCAATGCACATGCACTATTATTATTATCCACATCGTTCGGTCATGCAAGTGAAAGGCAATTATGAGGATATATGATGGACTGACTGAGATGAGAAAAGCTGGTATGAACTCGACCTCTCTTGTTTTTGTAAATATGATTAGTTCATCGTTCCTGATTCAGCCTATTATGAATAAACATGTTTGCAATGAAAACTAGAGATCATAGTTTCTTGTGCTATGCTTGATTAGCTAGGAGCTTATAATGGTTTACCTTGCATGCCAACATGCTATTAAAGTGGTTATGATGTGGTATGATAGGGTGGTATCCTCCTCTGAATGATTTAAGTGCCTTGACTTGGCACATGTTCACGCATGTAGTTGAAACAAAATCAACATAGCCTTCACGATATTTATGTTCATGGTGGATTATATCCTACTCATGCTTGCATTCGGTGCTGATTAATTTTAATGCATGTTCATGACTGTTGTCGCTCTCTAGCTGGTCGCTTCCCAGTCTTTTGCTAGCCTTCACATGTACCAAGCGGCAATACTGCTTGTGCATCCAACTCCATAAACCTCAAAGTTATTCCATATGAGTCCACCATACCTACCTATATACGGTACCTACCTGTCGTTCCAAGTAAATTTGTATGTGCCAAACTCTAAACCTTCAAATAAATATCCTGTTTTGTATGCTCGAATAGCTCATGTATCAACTAGGGCTGTCCGTATCTTCCATGTTAGGCGGGTTATTCTCAAGAGGAGTGGACTCCGCTCCTCACTCACGAGAAAATGGCTGGTCATCGGGATGCCCAGTCCCATGCTTTATGCAAACTAAATCAAAATAATTGCAAACAAAACTCCCCCTGGGACTCTTGTTAGTTGGAGGCACTCGTTGTTTCAAGCAAGACATGGATTGATGCTTGTTGGTGGAGGGGGGGGGTATAAACTTAACCGTTCTGTTTGGGAATCGCCTATAATGTGTTTAGCATGGAAGATATCGTCATCTCTTGGTTGTTATGTTGACAATGAAAGTATAACGCTCAAAATATTATTCATATCTATTTTAAAACTGAGCTCTGGCACCTCTACAAATCCCTGCTTCCCTCTGCGAAGGGCCTATCTATTTACTTTTATGCCGAGTCATCATCCTCTTATTAAAAAGCACCAGTTGGAGAGCACCGCTGTCATTTGCATTCGTTATTGTTAGTTTACATTGAGTATGACTTGACTGGATCTCTTTTACCATGAATTAAAATGTATAGTCAGTCCTTGATCTTTAAAGGTGCTCTGCATTTATGTTTTGTGGTCTCTAAAAGGGCTAGCGAGATAGCATATTGTTATATCATATTATGATTGTTTTGAGAAAGTGTTGTCATCCGAGATTTATTATTATTGCTCGCTAGTTGATTATATCATTGATATGAGTAAACATGAGACATATGCGTTATTGTGAATATGGTTAGTTCATAATCTTTGCTAAAAACTTGAATGCTGGCTTTACATATTTACAACAGCAAGAGCAGACAGAGTTTCTAAAAGTTTTTCTTTATCACTTTCAGTTTATCAACTGAATTGCTTGAGGACAAGCAAAGGTTTAAGCTTGGGGGAGTTGATACGTCTCCATCGTATCTACTTTTCCAAACACTTTTGCCCTTGTTTTGGACTCTAACTTGCATGATTTGAATGGAAATAACCCGGACTGACGCTGTTTTCAGCAGAATTGCCATGGTGTTATTTATGTGCAGAAACAAAAGTTCTCGAAATGACCTGAAACTTCACGGAACGTCTATTTGGAAATAATGAAAAATCCTTGCAAAAGATGAAGACCAGGGGGCCCACAACCTAGCCACGAGGGTGGGGGGTGCGCCTGCCCCCCTAGGGCGCGCCCCTACCTCATGGGCCCCCTGGAGCTCCTCCGACCTCAACTCCAACTCTATATATTTGATTTCAGAGAGAGAGAAAATCAGAGAGAAGGATTCATCGTGTTTTACGATACGGAGCCGCCGCCAAGCCCTAAAACTTCTCGGGAGGGCTGATCTGGAGTCCGTTCGGGGCTCCGGAGAGGGGAACCCGTCGCTATCGTCATCATCAACCATCCTCCATCACCAATTTCATGATGCTCACTGCCGTGCGTGAGTACTTCCATCGTAGGCTTGCTGGACGGTGATGGGTTGGATGAGATTTATCAGGTAATCAAGTTAGTTTTGTTAGGGTTTGATCCCTAGTATCCACTATGTTCTGAGATTGATGTTGCTATGACTAAGCTATGCTTAATGCTTGTCACTAGGGCCCGAGTGCCATGATTTCAGATCTGAACCTATAATGTTTTCATCAATATATGAGAGTTCTTGATCCTATCTTGCAAGTCTATAGTCACCTATTATGTGTTATGATCCGTTAACCCCGAAGTGACAATAATCAGGATACTTATCGGTGATGACCGTAGTTTGAGGAGTTCATGTATTCACTATGTGTTAATGCTTTGGTCCGGTACTCTATTAAAAGGAGGCCTTAATATCCCTTAGTTTCCGTTAGGACCCCGCTGCCACGGGAGGGTAGGACAAAAGATGTCATGCAAGTTCTTTTCCATAAGCACGTATGACTATATTCGGAATACATGCCTACATTACATTGATGAATTGGAGCTAGTTCTGTGTCACCCTAGGTTATGACTGTTACATGATGAACCACATCCGGCATAATTCTCCATCACTGATCCATTGCCTACGAGCTTTCCATATATTGTTCTTCGTTTATTTACTTTCCCGTTGCTATTGTTACAATCACTAAAAAATACCAAAAATATTACTTTTGCTATCATTACCTTTTGCTACCGTTACCGCTACTATCTTATTACTTTGCTACTAAACACTTTGCTGTAGATATTAAGTTTCCAGGTGTGGTTGTATTGACAACTCAGCTGCTAATACTTGAGAGTATTCTTTGGCTCCCCTTGTGTCGAATCAATAAATTTGGGTTGAATACTCTACCCTCGAAAATTGTTGCGATCCCCTATACTTGTGGGTTATCACCCGGATAAGCGGTAGTACATTCACTCGTAGATTACATCCTTAGAGCACATGGCCTCTACCGCTCAAGCACCATCCATAACGATGGGAAAATACTGCTTGGGATGTGTATGTTCCTTCCCAGGAGGCAGGGGTTTGGTAGCCATCTCAGCTGGTTTGATCTTCTGCCAGTGCACCATGGCTTTGCTGAAGGCCATCTGAGCTCCCCCGATGCATGCGGAGCGCTTCCAGACGTTAATCCGGGGCGTGGCATCACACAACCTCTGCACCAGACCGAAGTAGCTACTCGGCAGTACATCCAAAGGCCACTGTTTGAAGCAGAGGTCCTTCATCGCTGGCTCTGCCATCTGATGCAACTCCATCAACTGCTTCATCTAGTTGTTGAGCACGGGAGGATGCTCGGGGGCCTTCTTCAGCTCAGCCTTGAGGTTCTCGACCTCCGCGGCGACAACTGCAGTCATAATAAGCACCCCTCGCTTAGGGATAAACCCGAATACCTCGCTTGATGAGGAAAACCACGATATTAAACAGTCCAGTCTGGACTTACCATGTGCTTCGTCGAACCGCTTGTTGAGAAAGTTGAGCTCCTCATTGGAGCTCTTGAGATTCCGACTCATCTTGGCCAGCTCCACGGTGTTGGCGGCTGCCGCTGAAGATGAGGCCTGCACAACAGCTTATGCACGTCAGATCCCAAGTTATTGATTTTTGGACCCACTGCCAGGTTTTCTTTAATCCCGCTACAGTCTCGGGGGCTATAGTTCACTTTTGCTATCATCAGTATTTTTGAACTATTCGACCCCCGCTTGAGATTTTCAAACTCACCCAGGGCTTGGGGGCTACTATATATGAGGATTGCATAACCCTAAAAAAATAAATTCTCTTTGTAAAAAAGGTATTACATGATTTACCTTGAAGCCTGTCAAGAGGCCGCCGAAAGCCTCCTTCAGTCCACTGTCAATAGACCGAATGCTTTATAAAACCACGCTCATTAGGGTGCGGTGTTCTTTGGCGATGGAGGAGCTATTCAAAGACTCCTCCATCACGGCCGACCACCTAGTTTCGGCCCGCTCTTCTACGGGTGGCACTGGTGGCGGCACCTCGGCTCCCCCTTCGGTGGAGGCCGGAATGGACGAGTCCGGGGGCCTTGGGGGCTTCGAGAACGTCTTCGGAGAGAGCTCGAACTAACCAAGCTCCCCCTCTTTGTTCGCCAGAAGGGACCCCCCTCCTGGTCTTCGGTAACCGAGGTATTGACCTCGACCATGAGGTCATCACCCCCGCCCCCATGTTCGGCCCGGGAGGGGTCTTCTGGGTGAACACTGATACGTCCATTTTGCATCATGTTTTATTACTGTTATTTATAGTGATTTTATGCAATATAATACTTTGTGGAGTAATTCTAATGCCTTTTACCTCGTAATATGCAAGATTTACACAAAGTGAGGGAATACCGGCAGCTGGAATTCTGGACCTGAAAAAGCTATGTCAGAGATACCTATTCTGCACATCTCGAAATGAGATGAAATTTTACGGAGATTTATTTTAGAATAAATAAAAAACACTTGAGAAAATATCTATCAGAGGGGGCCACCCAGGTGCCCACTAGACACCAGGGTGTACCACCCCCTCCAGGCGTGCCCTCGTGGGTAGTGGGCTCCTCGGCCCACCTCTGGTGCCCATCTTCTGGTACATAAAGTCTTTTGACCAAGAAAAAAATAAGGAGATGACTTTCTGGATGGAGCGCTGCCGTCTCGAGGCAGAACTTGGGCAGGAGCACTTTTGCCCTCTAGTGGAGCAATTCCTTCGGGAGGGGGAAATCAAAGCCATCGTCATCACCAACAACCCTCTCATCTTTGGAGGCCAATCTTCATCAACATCTTCAACAACACCATCTCATCTCAAACCGTAGTTCATCTCTTGTGTTCAATCTTTGTATCAAAACCTCAGATTGGTACCTGTGGGTGACTAGTAGTGTTGATTACACTAGTACAACGAGGTGCTATACAAACGGTTTTTAACCCATTTCCGCGACGGCATTTGGAACCGTCGCCTAGTGAGTGCCCGCGATAGGGGGGTCCTTCCCACACGACCCAGAAACCGTCAGGGATATGGCCGTCCTGCACACACACTCGGCAAAATGAGTTCGTGTGCGACCGGCGAGCGCTCAAATACGGAAATATGTACAATAGAGCTAAAAAAATACAATTATACAGGCGAAATTGTTTCCGGTCGCAAGTACATCCCACATAGTCAGTCCCCGCTAAACATTTCCGTTCGTATGTACATCCCACACAGTCGCTCCAAGGAAAACATTTCCGTTTACAGGTACATCACACACAATTTTCCCGTTAAATCGTTTGTGACAGCGTTGCCATTGCACACGATGTTAACAATTTTATCGTTTGCGTTATTGAATGCATCACACACGATGCGTAGAAGAAACTATATGGCAAAGGCTGTCCATCACACACACTTTTTATGTCGTAAACGTTTGCACACCGTGGCCTAGCGCAAACAGTTTTCAAGAGAAGGTCGTGTGTGATTGTTCATTAATCCAACACGGTTTATTCCTAGAAACAGTGTGCGTTATTGAATGCATCACACATGGTGTTTTCTCAATAACCGTTTGCAATAGAAAAGCCCAATTAGCAGGATAATTATCTATTATTAATTATCCATTTATTAATCTAATTGACATTTCATATTAAGCACACAATATATTTCATTTTCATAATTGAAATACATCAGAGTACAACATCATATAGCTTCAGCACTCAGCTACCCCATTACACAACTACACCAGCACCATGTTTCACATGCAACATCTATAACCTTTTGAAATTAGCATCATAGATGGTACATAGATAGATGTATCTCATCTGGCAAACTGCCGAAGCAGAAGGCGAATATTGAGCCTTCATTGATGTTGAAGGTATTTGTAACTTTAGGCCAGTGCCTGTGGATGTCCATCCTTCGTCCTCTTCAGGAACACTTCAATATTGAACCGTGGGTGTTGTATGAATACCTTCCTCGCCTCCTGACCATATAGGTGGTTTGAGAGGTAATCATCAGTGAACTGCTTTGGAAAGGCCTGAAAACAAGGATGTGCATAAATATCTTCTCTATATTGGAAATGGGGCAAAGGAATAAAAAAGGCAAGGTATAATAGTTAGTACCATCCTGTAGTGAACTGATGTCTTCTTCATTGTGCAGACAAAGATATTTTTGTTTTTTATCGCTAATTTCTTTGTCCTAACAGTCTTTCTGAGTTTCTTGACTTGACTGATATTCATGGACAACTCATTTCTCCATATGCAAAAATGGTCGAACAGTGGGTCAAAACCTCTAACAATAGGACCTACATGTGCAAGACCAAATTGTTTGAAACCTAAATATTAGAATGGTTCCTGCAATTGCACAATAATGTGCTATTAGACAACATACCATGCACATGCTAACCTCGATTGTAAACCTCAGTGCTCCCCATTGTTTCCCTGCAACACATATAAGGTAGTTAGTCATCAGGTTAAGTAAGGGTTCGCATGCTATCAGTAAAATATGTTGATTAAAAATAAGCACATTGCAGATTCAACAGATTAATTCAAGCCACATGGAAAACCCATTTATCCAAACCAAGCATGATCAAGAGCTAGAAAATATAGCACTTGTATATGTTTCTCATGTATTAAGTGCAGCCAAATTCGATTTATTCCTCACATGCACAACAATGCAAAATTCTACCCACAACAATTGGACATCGCATTGCAGAATTGAACCAAGCAATTAACTAAACACCACAACAAATGAACCAAACATTAACTGAGCACCACATTGCACAATATAACATACTCCTAATAGAAGATCAGACAGTTAACCAAACCAAGCATGCTTAACAACTTGGAAATATAGCAATTGTATTTGTTTCTCATGTATTTAGTACAACCAAATTCAATTTATTCCTCACATGGTATACAATAACAGAATGCACCCACAACAATTGAACATTGCATTGCAGAATTGAACCATGGCTTCGATTTGCTTCTTAGCTGCCAAATGCTCCTTGAGATCCTAGCTATACTGCGTGCACCGTGGCTTAGGGCGGCGCTTATTTGGTGGAGGGGTTGGTGATTTGGGTGGAAGGTGTCGCGCTCGCACCGGCGGTCGGGGCATGTGGGATGTGGAAGGAGGAGGAGGATGGGGGTTGGGTGTGGATTACCTGCCTAGATAGGCGAGGCCGAGCGGCGTGAAGGAGGGTCACCTGCGAGGAGGCGGCGCTGCAAGCAAGGAGTGAAGGTTTCAACTTGGAAAGGAAGTCGGAAACATGGGAAATGTGGCTTTTGGTAAGGGGGAGGGGGCGGGGAGGTAGATATTTCCATGAAAGCCGAAAATTTGGAATCGCTTCAGCGAAAAAACTGGCGCAAAGTGTCATCAGACACGGTCCCTTATTCAGAACTGTGTACGATATGTGAACATCACAAATGATTTAGATAGCTTAATCCGTCTGTGATGAGTTTGAACGTAAACAATTTTGGTTCGTATTTCCCTGGTTACAGTGGTCATCCACGTCATTGCATAATTTGGGTACACAAAGGAGACTGCAGCACACCCACACTTCTTAATCGAGCAAGTTCAGCAATTAAACAGAGCTAGCTGACCTAAACATTACTCTAACAAATTAAAGATCAGCACTCTTATTAAACAAAACAAAGAGTACTACTACGGCTGGTGCTCGTCGATCTCCGCCACCGCTTCTATGTCCAGCTCGCGCCCGACGGTCTCCTGGGGAAGGGGATCCATGGCATCAATTGCACCATACTCCGCAAGCATCTCTCCATCCACATCCGCCATATCTTGGGAATAGGCCGCCACGAGCTGGGCATGGGCGACCGCGATCCAGGCTTTGGAGGGCTCCGTCGTGGCAAGGTATGCCGGGCAGGAACGGACGGCTGCTCGAACTCTCTCGGCGATTGCCAACTCTTTGACCGTGGGTTGCCGACCGTTGTTGGAGAAGCTTTGTTCGATTTGTGTGGTGACCGCCACAGGCTGGGGACAGCCTCGATGTGGTCATGGGCGGCCTCCATCAGGGCTAAGGCCGCCGCTGCAGAACGAACAACAGCTGTGCCACTCTCGCCAGTTGCTATCCCCGAGGCAGATGCTGCTACTGGCGCCTGAGAAGCAACAGCGGCCATTTGGGCTGCCTTGCCCGCCCGGACACAGATTGCGGTCGCCCTCATGAAGCTTGTTAGCACACGCTTGGCGGCTGAGGCCGCGCTCTCGCCGGAGTGGGCCGCCGAAGTTGCACTCACAAGCGGGTCCACGTCCCCATCTTTCACCGGCAATGATTGAACAGTGAAATGATATTTTGAGGAGCGGGCTAGTGTGCTTGACACTCTGACGGTGCTCCAAGATATTTTGTGCTGCATCTCACACGGTTGGTGATAAAAAATGTGTGCGATCTACTTGATTTTTTCTTTTGATTTGAATTACATAATGGGGTCACAACTGCAAAGGATGGTGTTTGAATTGCTAGAACTTTTATCTGCAGTGAACATACAACTATATGTGTGTCGTTAAAGAATTTGGAATTATTCAGGGTTCGTTTGAACGTTTTTATAAATTAACTTGGTTTTGTAGGCATTTCAGGTGCATAATTCAAATTTGAACTACATGCACATGCTCCAGTGCATATAAACTGGTTAAAAAAATCAAATCTGTGTCCTTGGTTGCATGCTTAGGTCCCATTCAAGAAATGGGAATGAATGTCAAACACCCTGCCACCGTCACTCGGCCGCAAACATTGAGATACTTGGTTTTTAAATTCTAGTAAATCCAAAACTCATATGAAATTCATGAAACTTGGCATGCTATCATGGAGCGGCATCAACATGCCGTGATAAATTTTTTGTCCCATTTGGGGCAGGTTTAGGTATAAGCGTCTCACAAACCAGAGCTTCTCAGAACAAGCATGATGGTTTCGGTAGGGAACGTGCCACCTTTGGGGACGAAACGATATCTGCTACCTCTTATTGCTTTCAAAAATTTTCTAGTGTCAACATACAACAATAGGAGTGTCGCGTTTAATTTTGGAATTTTTCGAGGTTCGTTTGGACATTTTTATACATTAACTTGGTTTTGTAGGCATTTCAGGTGCATAATTCAAATTTGATCTACATGCACATCCTCCAGTGCATATAAACTAGTTGAAAAATCAAATCTATGTCCTTGGTTCCATGCTTAGGTCCCATGCAAGAAATGGGAATGAATTTCAAACACCCTGCAACCATCACTCGCCCGCAAACATTGAGATACCTGGTTTTTAAATTCTAGTAAATCCAAAACTCGTCTGAAATTCATGAAACTTGGCATGCTATCATGGAGCGGCATCAACATGCCGTGGTCAAATTTTTATCCCATTTGGGGTAGGTTTGGGTATAAGTGTCTCACAAACCAGAGCTTCTCACAATAAGCGTGATGGTTTCCGTAGGGAACGTGCGACCTATGGGGACGAAACGATATCTATTGCCTCTTATTGCTTTGAAATTTTTTCTATTGTCAACATAGAACAACATGAGTGTTGTGTTTAATTTTGGAATTTTCGGGGTTCGTTTGGACATTTTTATACATTAACTTTGTTTTGTAGGCATTTCAGGTGCATAATTCAAATTTGAACTATATGCACATGCTCCAGTGCATATAAACTGGTTGAAAAATCAAATTTGTGTCTTTTGTTCTATGCTTAGGTCCCATGCAAGAAATGTGAATGAATTTCAAACACCCTACCACCGTCACTCGGCCACGAACATTGAGATACCTGGTTTTTAAATTCTAGTGAATCCAAAACACGTCCGAAATTCATCAAACTTGGCATGCTATCATGGAGCGGCATCAACATGCCGTGGTAAAAAAATTGTCCCATTTGGGGCAAGTTTGGTATAAACGTCCCACAAACCAGAGTTTCTCACAACAAGCATGATGGTTTCGGTAGGGAACGTGCCACCTTTGGTGACGAAACGATATTTGTTGCCTCTTATTGCTTTCAAAAATTTTCTAGTGTAAACATAGAACAACAGGAGTGTTTTGTTTAATTTTGGAATTTTTCGGGGTTCGTTTGGACATTTTTATACATTAACTGGGTTTTCAAGTCATTTTATGTGCATAATTCAAATTTGAACTACATGCACATGCTCCAATGCATATAAATTGTGTGTGTTCTGTTAACCATTCACGTGATGCCACGCCTCAATCTTTTCATTGCTAGGAGGTGCCATGCAGACAGGTGCTTGAGTGCTTGACTAAACAGGAGGTGTGCGAGTTGTATTCCAATGTGGAGGCTCACTGGGAAGCGTGCGAGCTGTACGCCGCGCATGATTTGTGCAGCTCTTGATCGCAAACATTTTAGTTAGAACACCCATATGCAAACCGACAACTTCCCCTGGAAGCCAAAAGAAAATGTGCCGAGCAGGATTTTTGCAGCTCTTGATCGCAAATGTTTTAGGTAGAACACCCGTATGGAAAGTGAGAGCTATGGCCTTCCCCCTTAAGTCAAGGGAAAATCACAGAGCGGGATTTGTGCATCCCTTCAATGCAAACAGTTGTTTTGGATGACCCGTGTGCAACCACGTACAAACAATTTGGTAAGATTTGTATCTGTCATATTGATTTGTGTTGCCATTTGTCAAACTGGAAAGATTGACATTTCTTGATCTATTAACATTGCCATTTGTCAATCCTTGTAACACTATGATTTGTGAAAATATGAAGCTAAAAATCACTAGCACTATCTAATTTTTGCAACTAAAATTTAGTAATTAAGCATAGATTTCATTCATAGATTAAGCAGGCGTTCCTAATTTATACAAACAGTTCAACTCGACAGCTGAACCGACCAAACCTTTCCCCAATTGTAGCCAACCACTACTGAAATAACTAGTTCAACTATATGTACTAGCTAATTTTAAGTACGTTGTACAGTACCACCACACATCTATAATCAAATGAACTGAACAAAATAGCCCCTAAATACTACTACTACGAAGGGGCTTCGTGCTACTTCCGTCAGCCTCTCCTCTGCCAAGCACAGTTAGTAAGAGGTAGAGGAGGAGGAGGAGCCTACCGACAAGCTGGACAAATGCAATACGGTGCCTGCCGCCGCTGCACGTTCAGCGACGCTCGCCAGCTCGAACGCCCACTGCCGCTCCAGACGATCCCTCTCGAAGCATCCGGACTGCTTGTAGATCTCCTGATTCCTTGCCTCTACTTCGGCGTGTGCTGCGGCCACAGCTATGGTAAGGCTCTTTGCATGCTTGACGAGGCGCTCCTCATCCTCCAGCAGGAACTTGATGTAGCACGCAAGATCGTTGGCGCACGTGCGTGCCTCCACCTTCGCCTCCCGCCTTCAGGCCGTGGCGACGGAGCGGGTGATGATCCCGGTGGTCGACGGTGGGCTGGCGGCCACGGCTCCCGATGATGGGGTGGCGGCCACGACCACCACCTACCACCTTTGGGCCGCGGTGGCGGAGCGGGTGATGGCCACGATGGCCGGCAGTGGGGTGGCAGCCACAACGGCCACCTCCCGCCATCGGGCCGCGGTGGCGGAGCGGGTGATGGCCCTGGCTTTCGACGGTGGTGTGGCAGCAACGACGGCCGGCAACAGCTGCCGGCGGGCAGCGGCAGCAGAGCGTGTGGTGGCTGTTCCGCACACTACACTACACCGGGGACTGCGCCGCCGCCGTGGTGTAGCCTCCCAGCTGGAGCTGTCCTCTGATGACGGCGGAGTGGCTGAGCGACGACGACGGACCGATGCCATTAGCGATTGTGGGTGAAGCAGACGAGATAATCTAGAGGGAGGGAGGAGAAAAATGCGACACGGGACTCGCCGGTAAGCATTGGGATTTTGGGGGATTTCACTGAGTCGGGCGGGAAGCTTGCGCGGGAACCTCCGAGGTTGCGCGGAAAGGGCTCATTGACGATTCAATGGCGCCTCCGTTTGGCCAAAAGAACACCCCCGCGCGCTGTGCAAGCTTGCGCTGTAAGCCGTCCGTGGCAGCGGGGTGACAAGACGTGCGAGAGGAGGACGAAAGGCCACATACACATACATTTAATAAAAAAACATTTGCGATTTAATTACCTACTATACCCCATCCTGGTTTATAAGTAGGATTTAACGAGTAAAATACAAATGCATGTCGCCAAAGATTATATCGTTGGAATCGTATTTGAACATAGTTTCCAACTATACAATTTTTGTAACTTGCATTAACTCTTTTTTGGTTAAATTTAAGGTTATATACCAGCAAACGTTTGCCGGCAACACACACGGCTTATTCCATCACAAACAGCTCGGATGGATCAACTGTATGCCACGTACTGCACATGCAACTCTAATCTGATTCGTGTTTGATGTCTCCGACATCGCTCGCACAGTTCATCTTATTTGCCACCTATCACTATGCTGGCCTCTGCTCGCCGTTAGGCGCCGCGGCACGCTTTGCTCGGATCTGTCGGCGTGCTCTGCTCGTGTCCGTCGGTGTGCTGGGCTTGTGGACACCTTTTCCTTGCGTGCAACTACTATACACACACAGACACACACATATATATATGGTTACTCGCCATTGAGGCGACCGCGGAGCGCTCTGCTCGCATCCCTCCGTGCGCACTCTGCCAGCGGTTGACTGTGTGCACGGTCACGTCGGGGGCCCCATATGCATGCGGTTGCACCACATGTGTTGCCACGCGATGCAATTACGTGCGGCATGATGGAGTTACACACTGCAAATTAGAACTGCCATCAGGGCCTGCCGATAGTCTTGGTCGTCCGGCTTCCCCTTTAATTCCTGCGGCCATTATAACCTTAGTCTCTTCAACCTTTCAATCGTGCCCCACAACACAATAAGCACACCCACGACGACATATTGAGGGGGGATGTCTAGAGGCTCTCCAATGGAGTTCGGCGAGCATAGAGTGGAGACCCACGTGAGGGAGACGGATCTCTCAGTGGTGTACACCGTCGACCCGACCGTGGTGGATGACTACATCAATAGCGTTGAGCAGTTGCTTGCTCGAGACAAGTACAAGGTGGTCGACTCGACCTCCAGTACACCGCCGGTCGTCCCGGCATAGATCTGAAGGTTGTCGTCGCCCAGTTGTGTGTGCGCCATCATGTCCTCATCTACCACCACTGCATGGCCATAGAGCCTTGCGACCGTTTCAACTGGTTTGTCAACAACACCGACTACAAGTTCCCCTCGGTGGAAACCACCGATGATGTAAAAGCGCTCAGTGTTACGGGCTTGGCCTGTAAGAACCTTGTCGAAATCCATGACCACTACAGGGTCTGGGGTAGCACAAAGAAGTACTCCCTAGTCGAACTCGCCTCAGCCATCATCGACCCCTACTACGAAAAGATGAAGCAGGATGCCCAGAGAACAAGTCCCCTATCCTAGCACAGGGCCTGGATGCGGCAACTGGATGAACCTCACCTCAGGTTCGCGGCCAAGAGCATGTACACATGCTACGACATGCATAGGCGGATCGTTGACATGCGGAAGTGCCTCATTACCCAAATCGATGAGCCCGGATCGAGCCACAAGCAGAGCAAGCGTCACAAGAAGTAGATGATGATCAGATGATCGTTTATGCTAGTTAATCATGCATGTAATATATAGTTTACTTTAATGGTGTGTGGAAATGTCATGTGTGTAGTAGCCACCTATGTAATTATGCAGGTAATAGTTTACTTTGGTGTTTGCAAATGCCATGGTTGTAGTAGCCACCTATGTAAGTGAATGTTTAGTTTGTTTATGCAACCATGTCCTTATAAGTGTGTATATAATGTTGTTGTTCTGTATGCAATCCCATCGCACAAAAGACACATCTTATTAGCAGCAACCGTCTGTGTTATTATCGGTCTTCGCACACATTTCTGATTACAGACCTGTTTGCCGCGTATCACACACATCTTGTTATATTGAACCGTTTCTATTCTCTTGTCTCAACACAAACAGTTCATCCGAGTGAACCGCATGCCGTATATCGCACACACCTTTGATCTGACTGACCGTTTCTTTTGTGTTGCCTCATCACAAACAGTTCATCTGAGTGAACCATATGCTATATATCGCACACACCTTCATCTGGCTGCCCGTTTCTTTTGTTCCTCCTCATCGCAAATAGTTAATTGAACTGAACCGTGTGCCCTGCATCGCACAGGCAACTAAAATCTAAACCATGTTTGATGCATCCTCCATCGCAAACATTTTGCACCTTTTTTGATGGTTTTTACACCACCGTTTGTGATTATTGCATCACCCACACTTTCATCAAAGGGTCTCTGATCGTAGTGTCGTGTTAGCAGCATCCTGCAGTAGTGTTACATCTTATAGTTGATGCTAGATGGTTTATTTGGTGGAAGATCTTATGTTCAGATCCATTATACTATTTAATATCCCTCTGATCTTGAGCATGCATATTATTTGTGAGTAGTTTCCCTTGTTCTTGAGGCCACGGAGAAGTCATGTTGCAAGTAATCATGTGAATTTGATATCCGTTCGATATTTTGATGATATGTATGTTGTGATTCCCTTAGTTGTGTTATGTGAACATCGACTACATGACACTTCACCATCTTTGGGCCTAAGGGAATGCCTTGTGGAGTAGTTATTAGATGATGGGTTGCTAGAGTGATAGAAGATTAAACCCTAGTTTGTGCGCTATTCCGTAAGGGGCTGATTTGGATCCATATGTTTAATGCTACGGTTAGATTGTTATCTTAATTCTTATTTCATAGTTGTCGATGCTTGTGAGGGGGTTAATCATAAGTGGGAGGTTTGTTCAAGTAAGAACAACACCCAAGCATCGGTCAGCCCGCATATAAAATTATCAAAGTAGCGAACGGGAATCAAACCAACATGATGAAAGTGACTAGATGAAATTCCCGTGTGTCCTCTGATACGTCTCCAACGTATCTATAATTAATGAAGTATTCATGCTAAGTTTGCAATAATTTTATATGGTTTTGGCAAGATTTGATTAGAACTAACCCGGACTGATGCTGTTCTCAGCAGAACTACCGTGGTGTCGTTTTTTATGCAGAAATAAAAGTTCTCGGAATGGGCTGAAAATTTATGGTGATACTTTATGGACCAAAAGAGACCCTCGAAGGACCAGCGCTAGACCAGAAGAGTCCCGAGGAGTCCACAAGATAGGGGGGCACACCCTACCTCCCACAGCATGCCCTGAGGGCTTGTGGGCCCCTCGGGCACCCCCTAACTTGTTTCCGATGACAAAAATTCTTATAAATACAGAAACCTCCAAAAAGAACACTAGATCAGAAGTTCCACCGCTGCAAGCCTCTGTATCCATGAAAAACCAATTGGGATCCCGTTCTAGCACCCTACTGGAGGGAGAAATTATCACCGGAGGCCATCTTCATCATCCCGGTGGTCTCCATGACGAGGAGTGAGTAGTTCAACCTTAGAAAGAATAACTTCGAGGTGGTTTCGTACCCTACAAGGAATTTAATCTTATGTTCTCCGCGATAGGAACTTTGGAGTGACTCTTTGTCGCATGTTGAGGGATTTCCATATGATTTAATTATGTTATCATTGTTGAGAGACTTTGCACTGGTGAAAGTATGGACCCTAGGCCTTGTTTTCAAGCATTGCAATACTTGTTTTGATCACTTTTGATACTAGTTACCTCGCTATTTTTCTAATTTTACATTACAAAAACCCATATCTACTATCCATATTACACTTGTATCACCATCTCTTCGTTGAACTAGTGCACCTATACAATTTACCATCCACTTGAGACTCTTTGTTATTTGGTTGCAGGGTTGTTTGAGAGAGACCATCTTCATCCTATGCCTCCCACAGATTGATAAACCTTAGGCCATATTGAGGGAAAATTTCTACTGTCCTACAAAATTCTACGCTTGGAGGCCCAACACGACTCTACAAGAAGAAGGTTGCATAGTAGACATCAAGCACTTTTCTGGCGCCGTTGCCAGGGAGGTGAGTGCTTGAAGGTATATCTTTAGATCTTGCAATTGAATCTTTTAGTTTCTTATTTTATCACTAGTTTAGTCTATAAAAGAAAACTACAAAAAAGTGGAATTGAGGTTGCCTCACATGCTTCATCTTTTTAATGTCTTTCATGAAAATGATGGAAAGGAAAATTGTGCCCAAGTGTTAGAAGAAGTTAATAAAATGATTGGCACTAAATCTTTGAATGATAAACATGATTGAAATTTCGTTAATGTGCTTGCCATGAATTTTCATGACACTAATGATGATTGCACTAGTCATGATGAAAATATTTCTTATAAGCATGTCAATTTTTGTGGAGTGAATAGAGTTTGTGAAGACATGCCTTATAGGGATGATAGATTTTGTAAGATGCATAAACATGATAAAACCAATTGGTGGCTTAAGGTGACAGATAAATTTGCTACAAAATTATGCTCTCTTCATCCCATTACTTATGAACTTTGTAATAGAGTTGGTCATCTTAATTTCCAATGCATACTTTTTCATGATCTAATCATGGTCAAATATTGCAATGAGTTGATCACCATTGAACTTTATAATGAACTATGTTTATTTTTGGGGTGTGAAGAATTGTCACATAATAATAGTTGGTTTGAAGCATTCATATTCATAGAACATGTTGAAACCAAGTTGAAGGAAATCTATATGTTTTGTATGGTAAATTGCAATGAAAATGCTTATATTGCCAACTATAGAAAGATGGGAAAACCAATAGAATATAAAATAATACTAATGAAAGGGTAAAGCTCCCCAATTTTCCTCCTATTGTCTCTTGTGATGAAACAAGTTACGAGAATGAGCTTCCTATGCAACCAATCTCATCAATAAGGAGCTCCAAAAATTGATTAAGCCCACACATAATGTGGAGAAGAAAAAGAAAAGATGGAGAATCAAAGGTAAAAAGGTATCACTGCCAAATGATGTTGCTCCTATTACTTTTACGCCTAATGGGAATGCATCAAAAATAAATGTGGAAGATGATATACTTGATGATGATATTAGTTCTTTGTCTTATGGTACAATGTCCTAAGAAACTATTGAGGATGATTTTGTTATGCCTATTACTCATTGTGATGATTATGATTGGGAAAACAATGATACTTCTTATAATCTTGAAAATCTTTTTGGCACGAACTTAGAAAATTGTGATGATAATAATTGCTATACTATTGGTGCTATTCATACTATTAATGATGAGAGTGATTATGCTTACGATGTGCAAAGCCACAAGCTTGGGGATGCTACGTTTGATGAGAATGGCATGTTTGAGAATTTATTTGCTGCAATTAATGTTTTCCCGGGATGCTATGCTTGACGAAGATGATATTTTTAGTCCCCCAAGTTTTGATGTGCAAATTTATTATGATGATAGCATGCCTCCTATTTATTATAATTGCAATATTTATGAAAGTGGGTTTGGAAGAGTTTTAACTTTAAATAATAATTATCCCACTATTTTGGAGGGTGTTGAATCTTACGATAATGATAAAAGTGGATTTGGAGAGGTCATGTCTTTATTTAGTAATGATTCCACTATCTTGGAAGAGGTTTCAATTGATTTTTATGAGAACAAAGTTGCTACTTATGATGATTGTTGTGATGTCACTTCTGTTATAAAAAGTAGTGATGATTATATTTATAAAACTTGTTATATTTATGATTACCTTTTTTCAGAACATAACTCTTTAATGTGGAAACAATTTATAGTATTCGAGTTTCTTATGATACTCCCACTATTCTGAATGAGAAGAATTTTGCTTATGTGGAGAGTAGTAAAATTTCTATGCTTGTGCATCATGAAAATAATGCTTTATGTGATGGTTATATTATTGAATTCATTCATGATACTATTGAAAATTATTATGAGAGAGGAACATATGCTTCTACATATTGCAATAATATCACGTTTCCTCTCTATGTGTTGAAAATCTTGAAGTTATGCTTGTTTTGCCTTCCTATGCTAGTTGATTCTTGCTCCCATAAATTGTTTGCTCACAAAATACCTATGCATAGGAAGTGGGTTAGACTTAAATGTGCTATTCATATGCTTCATGATGCTCCCATTACGTTTCAGTTCTTATCTTTTATGTGAGCATCATTGAAATCATCATGCTTAGCTAGGGGTGTTAAATAATAGCGCTTGTTGGGAGGCAACCCAATTTTATTTTATGTTCTTTTGTTTTTGTTCCTGTTTTTAAACAAATACACATTATTACCTCTGTAGTAACTGTGTTTTGGAGTTTTAATTAGTGTTTGATCCAAGTAAGACCTTTGGGATGGTCTATGGTGATATTTGATTTGATCTTGCTAACAACAGAAACTTTGCTCTCATTGCCAAAATTTTAGAAATTCATAGAAGCTTGCTTTTGATTGGAATTTGTTACACAAGATTGACATACAAATTTCCTAGATTTCCCTAATGTTTCATCATTTTTGAGTTACATAAGTATACGAAGTTTCCAGATTACTATAGACCATTCTGTTTTTGGCAGATTCTGTTTTTATTGTGTTGTTTGCTTATTTTGATAAATCTATGGGTAGTATCGGAGGGTATGAACCATGGAGAAGTTGGAATACAGTAGATATAACACCAATATAAATTTAGAATGAGTTCACAACAGTACCTAAGTGGTGATTTGCTTTGTTATACTAATGGACCTTATGAGTTTTCTATTGAGTTTTGTGCTGTGAAGTTTTCATATTTTGGGTGAAGTTTTGATGGTCTACGGAATAAGGAGTGGCAAAAGACTAAGGTTGGGGATTCCCAAGGCACCCCAAGGTAATATTCAAGGACAACCCAACATCTAAGCTTGGGAATGCCCCAGATGGCATCCCCTCTTTTGTCTTCAATCCATTGGTAAATTTACTTGAGGCTATATTTTTATTCACCACATGATATGTATTTTGCTTGGAGCGTCTTGTATGATATGAGTCTTTAATTTTTAGTTTGCCACAATCATCATTGCTGTACACACCTTTTGAGAGGGACACACATTAATCATGAATTTATTAGAATGCTTTATATGCTTCACTTATATCTTTTTGGAGTAGTTTGTTAGATGCTCTAGTGCTTCACTTATATCTTTTTAGAGCACGTAGATGGTTTTATTTTGAATAAATTGATGAACTACCTACACTAATGTTTATCACTGGCAGAAGTTGTATCGGGGAGAATTTGGCCGATTTCCAATATGAGGCCTACCGTATGAGGAGTCGCAGGGCCCATCTTACCCTCGCAGCATGGCATACTATGATACTATCGCAATATTTTCTTCTATTTATTTGTGTATGTGTCATCAACTAGTGACACTATAATGTAATCACATTTTTTCATTATCTATGCAAATAGGGTTATTCAGCTGCATTTTTGTGGATCTGCACAAATGTATGGATGGAACCGGCATATATGCAGAGTGCGAGGTGTGCCAAGTAAAATTTACCGACACCAACCATGCTCCATGCAAGCATTGATATCCACCACCACCAGTGGGATGTGTGGCGCTCTCTATGGACGGATCTTTCTCCGCCACAAATCCTCTAACCAAATACTAGTAGCTTATACTGGCACTTTTCTAGGGAGTACTCTTTTCTGAAAGAAGCACCAATCTATTTTTCTTTCTTTGTACATAATGGCACAAATTTGGTTTTGGTCAAGAGCTATTTTAGGGTGATTGGCGTAGTACTCGAAGACTGATTGTAAGCATGATTTTCTTTAGCCGCCACACTGATGTAAGCATGAGCAGATGGAAGATTAGGTTAGTGCGAAGCTTACCTTAAACCCTACCACCATCGTTGAAACGAGGCGGACATTGTGGGAACTGTGGAGAATGGCTGGGAAGCAACGTCGCGCCATCCGGCCTCCTCTTGCGTTGGGAGAACGAATACTCCTGTGGCTCCAGCTGGCTCTGCACCCTCACGAATGACACACCATACTCAAATGATTCGTTATCCTTTGGATGCTCAACCTTTGACCTGTACGCCAACCAACTCCGCCTGACTTTCGCCTCGAGGGGGTGGTTTTGCAATGGAGAAGAGGGAGAGGCGAGACAGTGGTCTTGCAGTGGAGAAGAGGGAGAGGCGAGGCGGTGGTTTTGCAATGGAGATGATGGAGAGGAGAGGGGGTGGTTTTGCAATGGAGAAGAGGGAGAGGCGAGACAGTGGTTTTGGAATGGAGATGATGGAGAGGAGAGGAGGTGGTTTTGCAATGGAGAAGAGGGAGAGGAGCGTGCGACAGCGATTTAGGATTGGTCGAGAGGGCCGGCATGCTGTGACTGGATCAAAATCAAAATCAATTTACCCTTCAATTAAGAAAGTGACCCCACATTAACTAGTTTCCCTTTTATTCTGGGTCATAATTGACCATGATTTTCACAAATAAAATATATGTTATACGTTGCAAAAATAATATAATTTGAAAGTACATTCAGGTATGAACCAAACGATACAATTTTTGGTGACATGCACTCACATTTTGCTTGTCAAATACAGTACGTGGTCAAACTTTGACCCAAAATACGCAAAACAAAAAAATACTTCCAAGACCAGTGCTGCTCCTCTCCTCTTAAACCACCTTCACTCCTCTCTTGTTCCAATCTAAATCCAGCGCCGCTCCTCTCCTCTTCCATTTCAAAACCATCGCCCTCCACTCCAATTCCAATCCAAACCAGTGCCGCTCCTCTCCCGTTCTAATCCAAAACTAGCACCGCACCTCTCCTCTTCCATTCAAAAACCACCACCGGTGAGTGAAGGTGCTGTGGAGAAGTACATCGATGGAGGAATGCAACCGATACGTGAGGATCACAGACGGCGACCCCGTGAAGCTAGCTAGGATATTGGGGATACAATCTTGGTTTGCCAACAAGGACCAACTAGCGGCGATGGCGACATCTGTGGCCAAATATCTGCAACAGAGTGAAAAGGCGATGATACTCCCAAATGGAGTCGCACGGGAGTACATAGAGCCGCTCCTCTGGGCCATGGAGCAAACAGATTCACCGAATCTAGTCATGAGGTAGCGGTGGTGGGAATATCCATCTTAGATGTAGCATCCACCACAGATTGAGGAATCGAGCATCTACAGGGTGCCATGCTAGAGCAAGCCGGTGGAGTCTTCGTCAATCGAACCCAACTGCAAGAAGAGAAAAGCAGGTGGCCCGATGATGCTTCCCCTCCATCCTCTCCCTTGCCTTTCACATCGTCTCACGGGGCGGATGTCTGCCACCAAGGAATTGGAGGGGACTGCCCCCCAACCCAATAGTCGGGCAGGTTGTGAATTGTCAGGAGGAGCTTAGGGTTGTCAGTATTTGCAGGTTGTGAATTGTGTTTTGTGTTGTGTATTTTGAGAGTACTTTCAGATATGAATGTCTTTTGAATTTCAGATTTGAAGTATTGAACATATGAAGTATTTTATGAATTCTAGAGATCTATTTTTGGCACTTAAAAAATGTAGTTTCATATAAAGGTGCAGACAATGTGATTCTCAGAGAAGAAACTGCAAGCTTCGGTTTCAGATAAGAAACTGCAAGTTTCAGAGGCAGAGCATTTATATTAACACGCCCTTTTTCAAACAAGGATAACCTCATGTTGGAAGTTTTGTTCATGGTCGAAAATGGAACTACCAGCCAGCTAACATCATGATGATCAACATTCATGCATAGCACATCTTCATATGATGCACAGTCAAAAAGATATGCTATTTTCAAAATGCCCACACAATGTCGAGTGTGCGAAAAACAGAGAAACCGAGGGATGAAGTTTTGGCAAGTGTTCAACATGGTGTGCGTAGATGAGAATGCGGACCCACATGTAAAAAATGGCAGAGGCAAAAATTTGGAGATATTTTCACTACATCAGGTGGAATCGAACCCGGGCAGAACAATGGTCGGGTAGAGTCCAGTGCCAGTTCCTGTTTTTTCCTTGTTTTAGAGTTTCGCAGAAAAAGAATACCAAATGGAGTCCAAACGGAATGAAACTTTCGTGATGATTTTTCTTAGACCAGAAGACATCCAGAGGACTTAGAGTGCAAGTCAGAGAAGACACGAGGCAGCCACCAGGACGGAGGGCCCGCCTAGGGGGGTAGGGCGCACCCCCACCCTTGTGGGCCCCTCATGACTCCACCAACCTATTTCTTCTGCCTATATATTCTCAAATATTCCAAAACCTACCAGGGGAGCCACGAAAACACTTTTCCACTGCCGCAACCTTCTGTACCCATGAGATCCCATCTAGGGGCCTTTTCCGGCATCCCGCCGGAGGTGGATTCGATCATGGAGGGCTTCTGCATCAACACCATTACCTCTCCGATGAAGCATGAGTAGTTTACCTCAGACCCACAGGTCCATAGCTAGTAGCTAGATGGCTTCTTCTCTCTCTTTGATTCTCAATACCATGTTCTCCTTGATGTTCTTGGAGATCAATTCGATGTAATACCTTTTTGCGGTGTGTTTGCCGAGATCCGATGAATTGTGGATTTATGATCAGCTTATCTATGAATATTATTTGAATCTCCTCTGAATTCTTATATGCATGATTTGATATCTTTGCAAGTCTCTTTGAATTATCGATTTGGTTTGGCCAACTAGATTGGTTTTTCTTGCAATGAGAGAAGTGCTTAGCTTTGGGTTCAATCTTGCAGCGCTCGATCCCAATGACAAAAGGGGAACCGACACGTATTGTATTGTTTCCATCGAGGATGACAAGATGGGGTTTTCATCATATTGCTTGAGTTTATCCGACTACATCATGTCATCTTACTTAATGTGTTACTTTGTTCTATGAACTTAATACTCTAGATGCACGTAGGAGTCGGTCGATGTGTGGAGTAATAGTAGTAGATCCAGGCAGGAGTCGGTCTACTTGATACAGACATGATGCCTATATTCATGATCATTGCCTTAGATATCATCATAACTTTGCGCTTTTCTATCAATTGCTCGGTTTTAATTTGTTCATCCACCATAATATTTTCTACCTTGAGAGAAGCCTCTAGTGAAACCTATGGCGCCCGGGTCTATTTTCCATCATATAAGTTTCCGATCTACAATTTTACTTGCCAATTTACTTCCTTTGCAATCTTTTACTTTCCGTTCTATAAACAAAAATACCAAAAATATTACTTTACCATTTATCCATCTCTATTAGATCTCACTTTGCAAATAACCATGAAGGGATTGACAACCCCTTTATCGCGTTGGATGCAAGTTGGTGTTTGTTTGTGCAGGTATAAGATGACTTGCGCGTTATCTCCTACTGGATTGATACCTTGGTTCTCAAAACTGAGGGAAATACTTACTCTACTTTGCTGCATCACCTTTTCCTCTTCAAAGGAAAAACTAACGCAAGCTCAAGAGGTAGCAGGAAGAATTGCTGGCGCCGTTGCCCGGGAGATCTATGCCGAGTCAAGACATAACAAGTACCCATCATAAAGTATCATCTCTCGCATTACATTATTTGCCATTCGCCTCTCATTTTCCTCTCTCCCACTTCTAAAACGATTTTCGAAAAGATTTGCCTTTTCTTCGCCCATCTTCCGTTCGCCTTCTCCAGTTGCTTTTTGTGTGATCGTGTGTTGGATTTCCCAACACCAATAATAATGATTTTATTAGTACTCCGATTTCTCTCGCTACTAATGCGGAATCTTGTGAAATCAACACTGCTTTGTAGAATCTTGTTATGAAAGATCAATTCTCTGGTCTTCCCAATGAGGATGCCGCATCCCATCTTAATAATTTTGTTGATTTGTGTGATATGCAAAAGAAAAAAGATGTGAATAATGATATTGTTAAATAGAAGCTATTTCCGTTCTCACTTCGAGATCGTGCTAAAACTTGGTTTTCATCTCCGCCCAAAAATAGTATTGATTCATGGAATAAGTGTAAAGATGCTTTTATTTCCAAGTATTTTCCTCCTGGTAAGATCATCTCCCTTAGGAACGATATTATGAATTTTAATCAACTTGATCATGAACATGTTGCACAATCTTGGGAGAGAATGAAATTGATGATACGAAATCGCCCTAATCATGGTTTGAATTTGTGGATGATTATACAATTTTTTTATGCCGGATTGAATTTTGCTTCTAGAAATCTTTCAGATTCGGCCGCCGGAGGTACTTTTATGGAAATTACGTTAGGAGAAGCTATCAAACTCCTAGATAATATTATGGTTAATTATTATCAATGGCATACTGAAAGATGTTTCACTAGTAAAAAGGTGCATGCAATTTAAGAGATCACTGTTTTGAGTGGAAAGATGGATGAGCTTATGAAATTATATGCTAGTTCAACCCATGCAATGTAGACACGGACATTTTTGGCATGTTTACGATGTGTGGTGCTATCGTACATCCATATTGATGGAGAGTTCAACCCACGAAGCGTAACGGTTGCGTGAGTCCACGGAGGGCTCCGCCCTCGAAGGGTCCACGAAGAAGCAACCTTGTCTGTCCCACCATGGCCATCGCCCACGAAGGACTTTCCTCACTTGGGTAGATCTTCACAATGTAGGTGATCTCCTTGCCCTTACAAACTCCTTGGTTCAACTCCATAATCTTGACGGAGGCTCCCAAGTGACACCTAACCAATCTAGGAACACCACTCTCCAAAAGGTAATAGATGGTGTGTTGATGATGAACTCCTTGCTCTTGTGCTTCAAATGATAGTCTCCCCAACACTCAACTCGCTCTCACAGATTTGGCTATGGTGGAAAGATGATTTGAGTGGAAAGCAACTTGGGGAAGGCTAGGGATCAAGATTCTTGTGCTTGGATTGGAATGTCTTGGTCTCAACACATGAGTAGGTGGTTCTCTCTAAAAAAATGAGTAGTGGAAGTGTAGGCACATTCTGATGGCTCTCTCTTGAATAGAGAAGGGGGTGGAGGGGTATATATAGCCTCCAAACAAAATCCAACCGTTACACAAATTTGACCCAACTCAGTCAGACCTAATAGGTGAACTCGGTGAGACCGATTCAGTTCAAATGTGAGCGTTAGGAATCTCGGTGGGACCGATGCGCGAGGGTTAGGGCAAAACCTCATCTCGGTGTGACCTATTGCATGAACTGGCGAGACTGATTTCATTTATGAGCAAATAGGGAGTTGGTCAAGCAAACTTGGTGGGACCGATCGCTCCTTTCGGTAAGACCGAAACATTACGAAAGGGAAATAGAGAGTTTGTATTGCGAACTCGGTGGGATCGATCGCTCATTTCGGTTAGACCGAAATGTTATGAAGGGAAAAGAGAGTTTGTAATCCCATCTCAGTGAGACAGAAATCCCTATTAGTGAGACTGAACTAATTAGGGTTTCTGGCTATGGCTATGTCAAAGGAACTCGGTGCCGCCGGATAGATCAAATCGGCGGGGACGAGTTTGACTTTAGGTTTAGGACATATTTGGAATTGAGAAAGTGGTTGAGGGCTTTGGAGCATATCACTAAGCATTTTGAGCACGTAGATTATTAAGCAACACCTCATCCCCTTTTAATAGTATTGGCTTTTCCTATGGACTCAATGTGATCTTGGATCACTAAAATAGAAATGAAGAGTCTTGAGCTTTTGCCAATATTTGTCCTTAGCATTTTGAGGGGACCACATATCTAGTCCATGCCATGCCAATCATTGAACTTTCTGTAATATTCAACTTGAATGGATATTAGTTCAATGAGCTATATGTTGTTATGAATTACCAAAACCACCCGGGGATTAGTTGCACTTTCAACCTCCCCCTATTTGGTAATTGATGACAACATATACATCAAAGCTTCGACAAATGATAATATAAATGAAATACATCATTGCTTTGAGAAGTATGTGATAAGCAAGAGGTCCTCCTAAATTTTTGCATCATTTTAAATTTGCTTTGAATGGAAATGCAAAATAGATTAGGATCATGGGTTACTCTTCCATGTCACATACATCTTGGTGGAGCACTCAAAATGATAGAATACAAATAACATGCACTCGTCACCAAGGCAAACATGATAGATCATACAAAAGTATTAAGATATCATCATTCAAGCACACATTAAAGCATAGTATGATCAGCCACATGATCATTAGAGTATATCAGACATAAGCACAAATATTGTAGCAAGCAAACAATCAAACGACATGTAGCAAGAGAGGCAAACAAAAGCAAAACACACACACACACACGCTCTCTCTATCTCCCTCTCTCTCTCGCGCGAAGCTTATGATCTATACACTTTCTCCCCCTTTGGCAACAAGTTACCAAAAAGCTTGAAAATGCATAGTGTTATGCGGCACTCTAAGCACGATCTCTGGGAGCTCCTGAAGTGGTCTTCCTGTTGGTGGCTCCGGTGTGCATAGATGGCGTGGAGAGGAGTCCGTCTGCAAAAGCTTCTGCTGATGTCTGAGGTGGAGGTACAATAGTGGCAGTTGTAGTAGGTGCTGAAGCAGTGGCTCTGTCAACTGGCACATCTATAGACCTATGTGCTCTTGGCACTCTCTGAAATGCACCCATAGTTGGCCTATGACTCTTGTCCTCAAGGTCTTCCTGTATCTTCTCAACTGAGGTCTGAATCTCAGTGACCTTCACATCTAAGTCATGCAACTTTGTCTCAAAGATCCTCTCAAGGCTCTCTTTATTTTGAGTTAGGGTGGCTAGTCCTTTCTCTATTCTCACTATTGCCTCAAGAAAATAGCTGAGCCGATCCTGCTTGCTCTTGAGATTTACAGCTGAGACATCTGGCATCTTGGAAGTCTTTGCTGCCTTTGATTTCTCTCGCTTCTCCTGAGCCTCTACAGAAGATGGATGTGGTCCATCCGTGAGAACAACATTGTCCTCAAAATCTGGTCTCAGGGGAAGGTGTTCTCTATCCAGTAGTTATGTTCATGTTCCCATCTTGGAGTTGATGACCATGTGAATCTCTTCTGATCTGCAGCAGTCCTCTTGATAGTTTCAACAATCAAGGTCATCACCTTGAACTTCTCTGGCACATCAATCATAAGTAGAAAGTTGATTGAGTGACCTCTGATCATCCGGTCATCTCCTGATTTTTGCAGCGGAGTGTGCTTCAGTATGGTGTTTATTGTGGGCAGACCTGACAACAGATAGTAGATGGAGCCAAACTTGTGAGTCTCCAAGGCAGCATCGAGAATTTCCTTATACATATGAGCCATGGAGTTATGATCTTTCCCGGGCTTGGCATAAACATCTGTGTCATCTTCACCTTCTTTAGGGACATTGATCAGATTGGCCCACTCAGCAATGGATGATTGGCATCTTGTGCCTTCGGTCATCCAGACTATCTTGCCATCTGGATAGAATTATGTAGTTGAATAAAATTGCATCACTATCTCATCATTCCATTTAGTCAGCTTCTGACCAACAAAAGTGTCAACTCCATTCATTCTGAAGCTCTCATGAACTCCAGGGAAGTAATCTTCATTGTCATAAATGAATTTCCAGTCAACCCATATCATGTCACTGACAATGGGCTTCTTGTCTAGAAGAACTGTTTCATAAAAGTCTTGCTGCTCCTTGGTGTGAATCTGTAATCCACGGTAGTCCTTCTCCTCACAGCATATGGGTCTATCTGTCTCCACAGTCTAAGACCTGCATCATTTCTCACTTTCATGTTTTCAGCAATTGTGATGAGGACAACAATACCATTGTTACACCCACAGCCCCTGCTGTTATACATATTGGACCAATTACTAGAGCTCGCACACGCCAATTGAATTATCAGGTACTTTCGTTTATTGGTAACGATTTTAATGTTCATAAGAATATGATCCTGCCTAAATTGGATACATTTGTTTTGCTTACAAATGAAGGGCCTAGCTTGGACAAGAAAGATGAACTTTGGAGCAAGTTCAAGCATGGAGATGATGGCATGCGCAAGGGGAACAAGAACGGAGTTACA
Organism: Triticum dicoccoides; assembly: GCF_002162155.2. Lineage (NCBI taxonomy): Eukaryota > Viridiplantae > Streptophyta > Magnoliopsida > Poales > Poaceae > Triticum > Triticum dicoccoides. Next base: position 355,358,782 of record NC_041382.1, on the reverse strand, counting down.
CGTGATGATTCCAGGACTTTGAAGCCACCATAATGAGTGCATGAAGCCTTGGACAAAATATACAAGATACCACTTCATAAATTTCGTCTAGAGGCTATTTTAGGTGATGCATAACCTTATTATTGGGCCAGGCCCATGTATTTTCGAAGTACTTAAGTATAGGCTGTTTTTAGAGTCCGTATGTGTGGGGAAACAAGAGTTAGGGTTGGTTTCGGACCCCTCCACCAAGGGCCACGAAATTCCCCCTCTCTCCTCCATATATACAACCCTTAGGGCATCGTTTAGACTTTGGGTTTTGTTTATATTAAAGTTCACCATAGCTGCAACTTCGCGTACTTTGTTTGTGTTCAACGACCAGACAAAGGCGTCACAGAACCCCACCTTGATCAATAAAGCTTTCATCTTATATCCAGATTGCAATCTTAGTTTCTTGCTTGTTCTTCGTTTGCCTGCAGGAAATAGACCTTCGTGGTCAGGTTGATCATGCTCCGGTGTGGTCAATAACCTCTCGGAGTTGGTTTAGCGATTGCTAAGGCGCGACGTCCTCGCACGTTCGTAGTCAGATCGTAAAAGTCGACTTCCTCCAAAACGATAGCCACCATCTCATTAAAAGACGGGACACCTTTGCCTCTATCAAGTGGTATCAGATTTCCAGGTTGCTCGGTGAGATTTTACAGTTTTTCGTAGTTTAGATCGAGTATGTTCTTCATACCTATAATCCACGAAAAAGCCAAAAAAAAATTAGGGTTAGTTCATCCTATCTGAACCAATCCGAGCCTTTGCATAATCTTTTCTGTATTTGCCGTGTTGAATTTGCGGTTGCATCATCGTGTCTGGTTGCTAGTCTTAGTGTCTAGTCCTTTAGAGTTTCGAGTTCTGTTCACAAGTAGTCACGCCGCCGCCGCATCATCATCATCACCGCTGCCATATACCACCATCGTCATCACCGCTGCCATATACCACCATCGTCATCACCGCTGCCATATTCCGCATATCCACCGCCATCATGATAATCCGAGTCCACGTCCATCACCGATTCACCACCAGTCCGAGTTCCACCGTCCTACATATATCCGCCACCAGTCCGAGTTTCCACCAGATTCATCTCCGCCACCAGTCCTAGTCCGAGTCCAGTATTTCTTGCTTTGTTTTCGAGTTCCAGAGCATGCGATACTCCGAGTCGTGACAGAGTAGGACTCCCCAACTTTCGAGCCATCCGCAGAAGAAAAATAGTTCCAAACTCAAAAAAACTAAGTCTGGAAAATTCTGGCTAGGTAGTTTTTAGACCATTTGTAGACTTTTTTAAAAAAAAATTGTTGCGGAGCAAAAAAAAATTCAGAGCGTGCTCCTCCCTTGTTTACATGGAGTGTCGTGATTTTGTTAGTGTTATAGGCTCGCGTCTCTAGCACGGTCTAGCCTAGGACCAACACAGTACCGTCGTTGAGCGTTTATTCAACTTTGCATCTCTGAATTGATTATTGCTGACCCTTTTTGCTACCATATTATAAGCCTTCCTAGCTCCACATACATCTACGTCGTGCGTCTGACTCTCCCTGGTAATCGCTCTATCCAAGCTTTGAGAGTTTTGACTACGACGGTTGCCGATCACCGCCTGCTGCTGGGTAAGAACTGGTAAGAATTTGAGATTTGCTTGACGGATTTGCACCACCGCCATTTTCTAGTAGTCTATAGGATCATATTCTTGTGTGTTTCTATTGCTACTAACCATGGCAGGATCACAACCCGACGCGATTGACTGGGAGAACATGACGAACAAAGAGTTACATGATAAGTTTCAGCAAATGATGAGTGGACAGGTGGAAGATGTGCTAAACAGATTTGAAGAGGCCATGGAGAAGATAGATGGCATTGAGAAGGCATTCGAAACAAAGCTCGATAACAAGTTTAATGAATTGCTCGTGCATCTTCCACCGCCCGATGCACCTGTCGCACCTCTACAACAAGAACAACATCGTCTTCGAAATCAAGTGGGACGAGCACAACGCGTTCCCATTGAGCTTGGTCAAACTTCTGGTGCTGCTGTACCTACTATTGGTACTTCTGTCACTCCTGCTGCTACTGCAGAGGTGGAGGACCATTACGAGGATGAGGTTTATCAAAATCAGAACTACGTGCAACCACCAGCACCACCACCACCAGGTCGTCCTCATGCATATCATCGCAACGGTAGGGCTGGACCACCACCTGAGGTACATGACCATCTTCCTAAACTAAAATTGAATATTCCACCATTTGAGGGTAGATATGTTCCTGCTATATATCTTACTTGGGAGTTAGAAACTGAACAACGATTTACATGTTTACAATATCCTGAGGAGAGACGTGTTCCTGCTGGTGTTTGTGCTTTCACTAGCTTTGCATGTGTTTGGTGGTCTGAACATTGTAGATTATATCCTATTCCACCTACTTGGGCTGCTTTGAAAACTGCTATGCGTACTCGTTGGGTTCCACCATATTATCAACGTGAATTACTTCAAAAATTGCAGCGCTTAAGACAAGGAAAAACTTGTGTAGAAGAATATTATCAGGAATTACAAACTGGCATGATTAGATGTGGTATTGTTGATTATATCCTATTCCACCTACTTGGGCTGCTTTGAAAACTGCTATGCGTACTCGTTGGGTTCCACCATATTATCAACGTGAATTACTTCAAAAATTGCAGCGCTTAAGACAAGGAAAAACTTCTGTAGAAGAATATTATCAGGAATTACAAACTGGCATGATTAGATGTGGTATTGTTGAGGAGAATGAAGCTATGCTTGCACATTTTATGGGTGGATTAAATATAGAGATTCAGACCATTCTAGAGTATAAGGAGTATACTAATATCACTCGTTTATTCCATCTTGCTTGTAAAGCTGAACGTGAAGTGCAGGATCGACATGCATTGGCACGAACTAACTTTTTTGCAGGTCGATCTTCATCATGGACACCACGTGCATCCTCTACTTCCACTCCACCAGCACCTCCATCAGGTGCCACCTCCAGCCGTGATACCAGAAACCAGGCACAACCACCACTATCTGCCAAGAGCACACCTGCCGGGCCTGCGCAGAGCTCTTCTTCTTCCATGGCATCAACAGGGCACACAAGTGATATTATTTGTCGTTGTTGTAAGGGAAGAGGACATTTTGCGAGAGAATGCCAATCTCAGCGCGTGATGATTGCTACTGAGGATGGTGGGTATGAGTCCGCTAGTGACTATGATGAGGAGACTTTGGCTCTTATTACACATGAACAACACGGTGGGGAGGATTCTGATCATGAGACGCAATACATGGCTGCTGAAGATGCTGATTGGTATGAATGTTTAGTTGCTCAACGTGTTTTGAGTGTGCAGGTTACACAAGCTGAGCAAAATCAGAGGCATAATTTGTTCTATACAAAGGGAGTTGTGAAGGAACGTTCTGTTCGCGTCATCATAGATGGAGGGAGCTGCAATAACTTGGCTAGCATGGAGATGGTGGAGAAGCTATCTCTCACCACAAGACCACATCCACATCCTTACTACATCCAATGGTTCAACAACAGCGGCAAGGTTAAGGTAACACGTACTGTTCGTGTGCATTTTAGTATCTCTACATATGCTGATTATGTTGATTGTGATGTGGTACCTATGCAAGCATGTTCCTTGTTACTTGGTAGACAATGTCAATTTGATAAAAAATCTATACACCATGGTAGAAACAATCCGTATACTCTTGTTCATAAGGATAAAAATATTATTTTGCTTCCTATGACTCCAGAATCCATTTTGAAAGATGATATTAATAGAGCTAATAAAGCAAAACAGGAGAAATATAAGAGTGAAAATCAGATTGTGGCAAAAGAATTTGAGCAACAAACGAAATCTAATAATAAACCATCTAGTGTTGCTTCTGAAATTAAATTGAAAAGTGCATGTTTACTTGCCACAAAATCTGATATTGATGAGCTAGATTTCAGCAAATCTGTTTGCTATGCTTTTGTGTGCAAAGAGGCATTATTTTCATTCGAGGACGTGCCTTCCTCTTTGCCTCCTGCTGTCACTAACATTTTGCAGGAGTTCGCTGACGTGTTTCCAGAAGACATGCCACCGAGATTACCACCTATTCGAGGGATTGAGCACCAAATTGACTTAATTCCCGGTGCATCATTACCCAACCGTGCAGCATACCGTACCAATCCAGAGGAGACGAAGGCGATTATGCTCAAGTACAAGAACTACTCGACAAAGGTTATATACGCAAATCCCTTAGTCCTTGTGCTGTTCCTATCATTTTAGTGCCGAAAAAGGATGGTACGTCGCGTATGTGCGTTGATTGTAGAGGCATTAATAATATTACTATTCATTATCGTCATCCTATTCCTAGGCTAGATGATATGCTTGATGAATTGAGTGGCTCTACAATATTCTCCAAAGTTGATTTGCATAGTGGATACCATCAAATTCGTATGAAATTGGGAGATGAATGGAAAATAACATTTAAAACTAAGTTTGGATTATATGAGTGGTTAGTTATGCCTTTTGGGTTAACTAATGCACCTAGTACTTTCATGAGATTAATGAACAAAGTTTTACGTGCTTTCATTGGACGATTTGTGGTAGTTTACTTGGATGACATATTGATTTATAGCAAATCTTTGGAGGAACATTTGAAACATTTACGTGCTATTTTTATTGCTCTACGTGATGCACGTTTGTTTGGTAACCTTGGAAAGTGAACCTTTTGCACCGACCGAGTATCTTTTCTTGGCTATGTTGTTACTCCACAGGGAATTGAAGTTGATAAAGCCAAGATTGAAGCTATTGAGAGTTGGTCGCAGCCCAAAACGGTCATACAATTGAGGAGTTTCCTTGGCCTCGCTGGTTTATATAGGCGTTTCGTGAGAGATTTCAGCACCATTGCTGCACCTCTCAACGAGCTTACAAAGAAGGATGTGCCTTTTGTTTGGGGTACCGCACAGGAAGAAGCCTTCATGGTATTGAAAGATAAGTTGACACATGCTCCTTTACTCCAACTTCCTGATTTTAATAAGACTTTTGAGCTTGAATGTGATGCTAGTGGAATTGGATTAGGAGGTGTATTATTACAAGATGACAAACATGTTGCATACTTTTCTGAAAAATTGAGTGGGCCTAGTCTGAACTATTCTACTTATAATAAAGAATTATATGCTCTTGTTCGGACCTTAGAAACATGGCAACATTATTTATGGCCCAAGGAATTTGTTATACATTCTGATCATGAATCTTTGAAACACATTAAAAGTCAAGCAAAACTGAACCATAGACATGCTAAATGGGTTGAATTCATTGAGACTTTCCCTTATGTCATTAAACATAAGAAGGGTACAGAAAATGTTATTGCTGATGCATTGTCTCTTCGTTATACTATGCTTTCACAACTTGACTTTAAAATATTTGGTTTGGAGACCATCAAAGATCAATATGTTCATGATGCTGAATTTAAAGATGTATTGCAGAATTGTAAGGAAGGGAGAACTTGGAACAAGTTCGTTCTTAACGATGGATTTGTGTTTCATGCTAACAAGCTATGCATTCCAGCTAGCTCCGTTCGTCTTTTGTTGTTGCAGGAGGCGCAGGGAGGAGGATTAATGGGACACTTTAGCGTCAAGAAGACGGAGGATATACTTGCTACACATTTCTTTTGGCCAAAGATGAGACGGAATGTTGGGCGTTTTGTTGCTCGCTGCTCTACATGTCAAAAAGCTAAGTCACGACTCAATACTCATGGTTTATATATGCCTTTGCCTGTACCTAGTGTTCCTTGGGAGGATATATCTATGGACTTTGTTTTAGGTTTACCTCGAACAAAGAAGGGGAGGGCTAGCATATTTGTTGTCGTGGATAGGTTCTCGAAAATGGCACACTTTATACCATGTCATAAAAGCGATGATGCTATTAATGTTGTTGATTTGTTCTTTCGGGAAATTATTCGCTTGCATGGTGGCCAAATACTATTGTTTCAGATCATGATACTAAATTTCTTAGCCACTTTTGGAGATGTTTATGGGCTAAGTTGGGGACTAAACTTCTTTTTAGTACTACTTGTCACCCCAAACTGATGGACAAACTGAAGTAGTCAATAGAACATTGTCTACTATGCTTAGGGCTGTTTTGAAGAATAATAAGAAAATGTGGGAAGAATGCTTGCCTCATATTGATTTTTCTTACAATCGTTCATTGCATTCTACTACTATGATGTGCCCTTTTGAAATTGTGTATGGTTTCCTACCTCGTGCACCTATTGATTTGGTGCCTCTTCCATCTTTGGAGAAGGTTAATTTTGATGCTAAAGAACATGCTGAATTGATTTTAAAAATGCATGAGTTAACTAAGGAAAACATTGAGCGCATGAATGCTAAATATAAACTTGCTAGAGATAAGGGTAGAAAACATGTTGTGTTTGCACCTGGAGATGTTGTTTGGTTACATTTGCATAAGGATGGATTTCCTAATTTGCACAAATCAAAGCTAATGCCACGTGCTGATGGTCCTTTTAAGGTGTTAGAGAAAATAAATGATAATGCATACAAACTTGAGCTGCCTGCAGAATTTGGGGTTAGTCCCACTTTTAACATTGCAGATTTGAAGCCTTATTTGGGTGAGGAAGATGAGCTTTCGTCGAGGACGACTTCATTTCAAGAAGGGGAGCATGATGAGGACATCAATACCATTGTTACACCCACAGCCCCTGCTGTTATACATACTGGACCAATTACTAGAGTTCGCGCACGCCAATTGAATTATCAGGTACTTTCGTTTCTTGGTAACAATTCTAATCTTCATAAGAATATGATGCTGCCTAAATTGGATACATTTGTTTTGCTTACAAATGAAAGGCCTAGCTTGGACAAGAAAGATGAACCTTGGAGCAAGTTCAAGCATGGAGATGATGTCATGCGCAAGGGGAACAAGAACGGAGTTACAAGTGATGATTCCAGGACTTTGAAGCCACCATAATGAGTGCATGAAGCCTTGGACAAAATATACAAGATACCACTTCATAAATTTCGTCCGGAGGCTATTTTAGGTGCCGCGTCACCTTATTATTGGGCCAGGCCCATGTATTTTTGAAGTACTTAAGTATAGGCTGTTTTTAGAGTCCGTATGTGTGGGGAAACAAGAGTTAGGGTTGGTTTCGGACCCCTCCACCAAGGGCCACGAAATTCCCCCTCTCTCCTCCAAATATACAGCCCTTAGGGCATCGTTTATACTTTGGCTTTTGTTTATATTAAAGTTCGCCATAGCTGCAACTTCGCGTACTTCGTTTGTGTTCAATGACCAGACAAAGGCGTCATAGAACCCCACCTTCATCAATAAAGTTTTCATCTTATATTCACAATATCCAGATTGCAATCTCAGTTTCTTGCTTGTTCTTCGTTTGCCTGCAGGAAACAGACCTTCGTGGTCAGGTTGATCATGCTCCGGCGTGGTCAATAACCTCTCGAAGTTGGTTTAGCGATTGCTAAGGCGCGACATCCTCGCACGTTCGTAGTCGGATCGTCAAAGTCGACTTCCTCCAAAACGATAGCCACCATCTCATCGAAAGACGGGACACCTTTGCCTCTATCAAATTGATGATTGTCATCATGATCTGGAATTTTTGGTTTAAGCTTCCTGAGCACTTGCTGCTCCTCATCCTCTTGAACTTAATGCATTGGGGCCTTGTTCTTCTCTGTAGCTGGGATGTTTCTTGCGGAACTCTTAGGTACTGTTGGCTTTGGAGCTTGAGCTTGTAAATATGGCTTGGGAGCCGTCTTGGGCTTAGATGGAGCAGTCCCGGAGTTGATAGCATATCCCATAAGCTTCCGAGACTTTGGTGGACATGCAACAACTTCTTCCTCCTCTTCATCATCCTCATCTGGTCCTTTCATCATTGAAGATCTTCCAATTACTCTGGCCATAGTCTTCTTGAATCTCTCTTTTCTTTTCTTTCCTCCAGCAGCCTCTTCCTCTTTTGATTTCATAGTTTCAAGAGTGGAAGCTCTAACTTTTGACATGGGCTTCCTCTGAGCAGGAGCCTTCTTGTGCATGCTAGCCTTGATGGCAGCAGCAGTAGCTTGCTCCTTCTTGATCACTTTCTTCTTTGAAGTGACCTCCTCATGAACCACAAAATCCTCAGCTTCAGATTCCGAGGTTCTCTTCTTCCTCTGCCTGGTTGTGGCCTTAGGAAGATTACTTGGGGTGCTTCTGCTACCCTCATAATAGCTGCTATTTGAGGGACTAGTGCCCTCACTGATATTTGCATGCTCCTCTGACCTGTTCTGGCTGTCACTATTGTCTGACATGGCTGACACTGACCCTATGAATAGATACGTATATGTAGAGTAGATGAGCATCACAAAGCACAACTATTTTGGCAAAAGATTGGCTCAAAAACTCAATTTTAGTTTTCTGCACAAAGAATTTTGGAGCTACCGCTATGACAAACTCGGTGACACCGAAGCAGCTTTGGAGTCTAAACATGTGATTTCGGTCATACCGAGACCCAGTTCGGTGACTCCGAGATGCTAGGGTTTCACAGAGAAAGTGAACTCGGTCACACCAATTGGTACACTTCGGTCAGACCGAGTAGTGATACGTCCATTTTGCATCATGCTTTTATATTGATATTTAATGCATTATGGGCTGTTATTACACATTATATCACAATACTTATGCCTATTCTCTCTTATTTTACAAGGTTTACATGAAGACAGAGAATGCCGGCAGCTGGAATTCTGGGCTGGAAAAGGAGCAAATATTAGAGACCTATTCTGCACAACTCCAAAAGTCCTAAAACTTCACGGAGCACATTTTTGGAATAAATAAAAAATATTGGGCGAAGAAAATACCAGAGGGGGGCCACTAGCCAGCCACAAGGGTGGAGGGTGCGCTCTAGCCCTAGGCACACCCTCGACCATGTGGGCCCCCTGGAAGGCCTCCGATGCCCATCTTTGGCTATATGGTGTCTCTTACCCTGGACAAAAATCAGGAAGAAATTTTCGGGATGAAGCGCCGCCGTCTCGAGGCGGAACCTGGGCAGAACCAATCTAGGGCTCCGGCGGAGCTGTTCTGCCGGGGAAACATCCCTTCGGGAGGGGGAAATCGTCGCCATTTTCATCACCATCGATCCCCTCATCGAGAGGGGGTCAATGTCCATCAACATCTTCACCGGCACCATCTCCTCTCAAACCCTAGTTCATCTCTTGTATTCGATCTTGGTCCCAAAACCTCAGATTGATACCTGTGGGTTGCTAGTAGTGTTGATTACTCCTTGTAGTTGATGCTAGTTGGTTTATCCAGTGGAAGATTATATTTTCAGATCCTTAATGATAATTAATACTCCTCTAATTATGATTATGAATATTCTTTGTGAGTAGTTACGTTTGTTCCTAAGGACATGGGAGAAGTCTTGTTATAAGTAATCATATGAATTTGGTATTCGTTCGATATTTTGATGAGATGTATGTTGTCTTTCCTCTAGTGGTTTGATGTGAACGTCGAGTACATGACACTTCACCTTTATTTGGGCCTAGGGGAAGGCATTGGGAAGTAATAAGTAGATGATGGGTTGCTAGAGTGACAGAAGCTTAAACCATAGTTTATGCGTTGCTTCGTAAGGGGCTGATTTGGATCCATTTGTTTCATGCTATGGTTAGGTTTACCTTAATTCTTCTTTCGTAGTTGCAGATGCTTGCGAGAGGGGTTAATCATAAGTGGGAGGCTTGTCCAAGGAAGGGCAGCACCCAAGCACCGGTCCACCCACATATCAAATTATCAAAGTAACGAATGCCAATCATATGAGCATGATGATAACTAGCTTGACAACAATTCCCATGTGTCCTCGGGAGCGCTTTGATTTATATAAGAGTTTGTCCAGGCTTGTCCTTTGCTACAAAAAAGATTGGGCCACCTTGCTACACTAAGGTAGTCCTGGATTAGGGGTATCCGGACAACCGGATTATATCCTTTGGCCGGACTGTTGAACTATGAAGATACAAGATTGAAGACTTCGTCCCATGTCCGGATGGGACTCTCCTTGGCATGGAAGGAAAGCTTGGCAATATGGATATATAGATCTCCTTCCTTGTAACCGACTCTGTGTAACCCTAGCCCCCTCCGGTGTCTATATAAACCGGAGGGTTTAGTCCGTAGGACCAACAACAACAATCATACCATAGGCTAGCTTCTAGGGTTTAGCCTCTTCGATCTCGTGGTAGATCAACTCTTGTAATACACATATCATCAAGATCAATCAAGCAGGAGTAGGTTTTTACCTCCATCGAGAGGGCCCGAACCTGGGTAAAAACATCGTGTCCCCCGTCTCCTGTTACCATCCGCCTAGACGCACAGTTCGGGACCCCCTACCCGAGATCCGCCGATTTTGACACCGACATTGGTGCTTTCATTGAGAGTTCCTCTGTGTTTTCATCATCGGGCTTGATGGCTCCTTTGATCATCGAGAGCAATGCAGTCCAGGGTGAGACTTTTGTCCCCAGTCAGATCTTCATATTCGGCGGCTTCGCACTGCGGGCCAACTCGCTTGGCCATCTGGAGCAGATCGAGAGTTACGCCCCTGGCCACCAGGTCAGGTTTGGAAGCTTAATCTACACGGCTGACATCCGCGGAGACTTGATCTTCGACGGATTCGAGCCCCTGCCGAGTGCGCCGCACGGTCGCGATGAGCATGAGTTAGCTCTACCATCGGACAGTGTTCAGGAGACCGCACCGGCAACCTCTCCGACCCTCAATTCGGAGCCAATTGCGCCATCCATGGACGGGTGGATAGACCCCGCCATGAAGGCTGCATTCTCAACGGCGATCGAGCCGAGTATTGACCTTACCCTTCACGAGAGCCGTGAGCCAAACTGCCGGACTCTTCCCCGGCCACGGACTCCGAACCGCCTGCGCCCGTGCGTATCGAATCCGACTGGGCGCCGATCATGGAGTTCACCTCCGCGGATATCTTTCAGCACTCGCCCTTCGGCAACATACTGAACTCATTAAGGTCTCTCTCCTTGTCAGGAGAGTCCTGGCCGAACTATGTCTGGCAGGATTGGGATGCGGATGAAGAAGAAATTCGCCGCCCACCCACCACCCACTTAGTAGCCACTATCGACAATTTGACTGACATATTCGACTTCAACTCCGAAGACATCGACGGTATGGACGACGATGCAGGAGACGAACAAGAACCACTGCCCACAGGGCACTGGACAACCACCTCATCATATGATATATATATATATATGTATATATGGTGGACACACCCAAAGAAGGCAATGGCGACGGGACAGCGGAGGATGACCCTTGCAAGAAGCAACCCAAGCGCCGACGTCAGCGGCGCCGCTCTAAGTCTCGCCAAGGCAAAAGCGATGATACCAGCACAGGAGTTAATAGCACTCCAGGCAGTGCCGAAGATGACGACAATCCCCTCCAGCAAGATTTAGAGCAGGAGGATGGAGAAGCCAGCCCTCCCGAGAGAGCGGCAGATGGAGAGGCGGAGGATGATAATTACATGCCTCCCTCCGATGACGAGGCAAGCCTCGACGATGAAAAATTTGTCGTGCCTGAGGATCCCGTCGAGCAAGAGCGCTTCAAGCGCCAGCTTATAGCCACGGAAAATTGCCTTAAGAAAAAGCAACAGCAGCTTCGAGCTGATCAAGATTTGCTAGCTGGCAGATGGACTGAAGTCCTTGCGGCCAAGGAATATGAACTCGAACGCCCCTCCAAGAGTTAACCAAAGCACAGGTTGCTACCCCGACTGGAGGAGTAAGCATTAAAACCTACATCTCCAGCGTATGACGCGGCTGATCGGCCACCTCGTGGCCGCGACAGAGAGGCATTTCAGCCAAAAGCTCAGCCCGTACCCCGACACCACTCAAATAAAAATGTCAAGGCACGGGGAAACACGCTAGACCTGTGAGACATATTGGAGGATCAAGCAAACCACGCAAGATCGATATACGGATCACGAGGGTGCTCCACTATGCGAGACGATAACCGTCACGCTGGATACGGTAAAAGTAAATCCGGCCGGGCCGAACACAGCGGACAAGACTCATTTGAGCTGCGGCGCGATATAGCCCAGTACAGAGGCGCTGCACACCCCCTATGCTTCACAGACGAAGTAATGGATCACCAAATCCCAGAGGGTTTCAAACCCGTAAATATCGAATCATACGACAGTACAACAGATCCTGCGGTATGGATCGAGGACTTCCTCCTGCACATCCACATGGCCCAAGGTGACGATCTACACGCCATCAAATACCTCCCACTCAAAATCAAAGGACCAGCTCAGCATTGGCTCAACAGCCTGCCAGCAGAATCCATTGGCTGTTGGGAAGATCTGGAAGCCGCATTCCTCGACAACTTCCAGGGCACTTATGTGCGACCACCAGATGCTGATGACTTGAGCCACATAATTCAGCAGCCAAAGGAATCGGCCAAGCAATTCTGGACACGGTTCCTGACAAAGAAAAATCAAATCCTCGACTGTCCAGATGCATAGGCCCTAGCAGCTTTTAAGCACAACATCCGCGACGAGTGGCTCGCCCGGCACCTTGGCCAGGAAAAGCCGAAATCTATGGCAGCCCTCACGACACTCATGACCCGCTTTTGCGCGGGAGAGGACAACTGGCTGGCTCGAAGCAATAACATATAAAAGAACCATGGTACTTCGGATACCAAGGATAGCAATGGCAGGTCATGTCACAACAAACACAAGCGCCGCATCAATAGCGACAATACCGAGGATATGATAGTCAATGCCGGATTCAGAGGCTCTAAACCCGGTCAGCGGAAAAAGCCATTCAAAGGAAGCACTCCGGGCCAGTCCAGTTTGGACCGTATACTCGATCGCTCATGTCAAATACACGGCACCCCCGACAAACCAGCCAACCACACCAACAGGGAATGTTGGGTGTTCAAGCAGGCCGGGAAGTTAAATGCCGAAAACAAAGATAAGGGGTTACATAGCGATGACGAGGAGGAGCCCCGTCCGCCGAACACCGGAGGACAGAAGAGGTTCCCCCCACAAGTGCGGACGGTGAACATGATATACGCAACCCACATCCCCAAGAGGGAGCGGAAGCGTGCGCTAAGGGACGTATATGTGTTGGAGCCAGTCGCCCCAAAGTTCAACCCATGGTCCTCCTGTCCGATCACCTTCGATCGCAGGGACCACCCCACTAGTATCCATCATGGTGGATTCGCTGCACTGGTCCTAGACCCAATCATCGACGGATTTCAACTCACTCGAGTCCTTATGGACGGTGGCAGTAGCCTGAACCTGCTTTATTAGGACACAGTGCGCAAAATGGGTATAGACCCCTCAAGGATCAAACCCACAAAAACGACCTTCAAAGGCGTCATACCAGGTGTAGAGGCCCATTGCACAGGCTCAGTCACACTGGAAGTGGTCTTCGGATCCCCGGATAACTTCCGAAGCGAGGAGTTAATCTTCGATTTAGTCTTGTTCCGCAGTGGCTATCATGCACTACTCGGGCGAACCGCATTTGCTAGATTCAATGCGGTACCGCATTATGCATACCTCAAGCTCAAGATGCCAGGACCTCGGGGGGTCATCACAGTCAATGGAAACACAGAGCGCTCTCTCCGCATGGAGGAGCACACCGCGGCCCTCGCAGCAGATGCACAAAGCAGCCTCTTCAGGCAATCCACCAGTTCGGTGATTAAACACCCGGACACCGTCAAGCGCGCCCGGGGTAATCTGCAACAAGACCGCCTGGCACGTTTCGAGCTCGCATAGCAATGCAGGCCCCACCCCAGTCCTAGCCAAATGGTGAAATCCATGCCACGCGTACATAATTACGCATTGAAAATACCATGGGCATAGGTGGGGTGGCAGGACTATGGCACGCCCCAAAACGCGGCTCAACCGCACTAGGGGCTTCCCGCTTTGTTATTTTTCTCTCTTTCAGGACTTTACTCTCTGGAAACCCTGTCCGGCAGTACAATTGCCGGACACACGATACAACAACCAAGGAGGTAGAAAGCTATGTCGCACCATGGAACTCCCAGGTGGTCTCTGATAACGAGTGAAATACCCGCTTTAAATACCATTCCTCAGCTTGCCCTTGGAGGGGACATGTCAAATAGTCCTACTTTTTGCTTATCGCACTACTTGTATCATTATGCTTCGATGCACCTTTTTGAATAAACAATGCATAGCACTAGACTACTACCGCATTCTCTATTCTTTTATATATATATGTTCATTCATGACATTCAGCACCCGTACACTCTGGTACGGAAAATACGCCAGGGGCTTAAGCGTACCCCATAATACGGCGTGAGAAGTCCGAACACTTTCGACAGTGTGGCACCCCGAACTTATGGCATTATATGCATCAGCTCTGAATCATGTCTTGGGTCAATAGTTGGGTTTGCCCGGCTCCCATGTTTTGGTACCTTACGTTCCGCTATATCGGCTAAGGTAGCACTGGGAGAACTACTTCGATTGTGCCCCGGTTCATCTAGGCAAGCATCTCAGTAGAGAAAGCTAAAACTAACTCTCATGATAAGGCGAGAGCCGGTCGCTATTCGAGAGGTCTCGAGTCCCTAAAGACTTATGCCGCTTAGGGCAAGGAGTCGGCTTTGTCCGTCTTAGGCGTGTATAGCGCCCCGAATTCGGCCTTCCGAATACTAGGGGCTTCGCCAAAATTTAAAATTGTAGACTTCTATGGCTAAGTGAGAGTGATAAAGCATTATAGTCCGATTGCCTTGTTCGTTGTGCTAAGCACCTCCCTCGAAGGACCCAACAATGGGAAAAAGAGTGCTCAGATTTATCCCGAACACCCCAGCACTCGTGGCATGGGGGCAGAAGCCGACGACTGGCCATCTCTCAGATTTGGTAAACAGCCGCACAGAAGGTAATATTTTAAATTCAAACACGCGTTGCATAGCGCACATGAACAAGTTTTCATAATACAGGATCACACGAGCAAGTTTGTTCAAAAATTACATCCTTCGCACACTCCTCCGCCACAAGACGGGCACCCTTCAGGACACCCTCATAATACATTTCAGGGTGGCGATGCTCCTTGCCCTGCGGCGGCCCCTCCTTCACCAGCTTCTCGGCGTCCATCTTGGCCCAGTGCACCTTCGCACGGGCAAAAGCCCGGCGTGCACCTTCGATGCAGACAGACCGCTTTATGACTTCCAGCCGTGGGCACGCATCCACAAGCCGCCTCACCAGGCCGAAGTAGCTGTTGGGAAGGGAGTCGCCAGGCCACATCCGGACTACAAGGCCCCTCATGGCCTGTTCGGCCGCCTTGTGCAGCTCGACCAGTTTCTTCAGCTGGTCGCTCACAGGCATCGGGCGTTCGGTCCTAGTATACTGAGACCAGAACAACTTCTACATCGAGCTTCCCTCCTTGACCTGGTAGTACTTTGCGGCATCCGACACGCTGTGGGGCAAATCTGCGAATGCTCCTGGAGAGCTCCAGACTCGGGTAAGTAACAAGTAATTTACTTTCACATGCTTGCTTTGCATAATGAATGCCTTACTCGCCGCTATCTTCCTCATCGCCTCAATTTCCTGGAGGGCCTTTTGGGCTTCAGCCTTGGCATGCTTTGTCCTCTCGAGGGTCGAGGCAAGCTCGGACTCTCGCGTCTTCGAGTCAAGCTCCAAAGTCTCGTGCTTCTTCACGAGAGCCTGGAGCTCTTGCTGCACGTCGCCCACCCGTGCCTCTTGTTTCTCCCACTCGGTGCGCTCCTCGGCCGCTTTGTTTTCGGCCTCGGACAGCGCTCACTTTGGGGTCTCCACTTCGGTCGTGGCCCCTGGCACATCCATGATGATCCTATCATTTTGCAACCACATCTTTATATATATATATAGATATATAGACTAGGTATTACTTACCTTTGTTCTCCTCGAGCTGCCTCTAGGCAAGGCCGAGTTCTTTCTCGGACCGCTCGAGGTTCTGCTTCAGTGCAGCGACCTCCGCAGTCAGTGCGGCAGAGGTCAGCAGCGAAGCCTGCATACGCATATAGACATACTTGTATTAGACTTCTGCAGATATTATTTGATCCTCTATTTGGCTTTCTTTGTGAACACCAAACAGAGCATCAGGGGCTACTGTCTATGCGGTAATATTTTCCTATATTTTAAATACTTACCTCAAAGCCTGTTAGAAGGCTGGCACAGGCTTTAGTCAGTCCGCTCTTGGCGGACTGAACCTTCTTGATCACCGCACTCATAATAGTGCGGTGCTCTTCATCGATGGAAGCACCGCGAAGCGCTCCCAGCAGGTTGTCCGGTGCCTCTGGATAGACAGAGGTTGCCGGCACGGGCGGCTTGCCCCTCTTGGCAGGGGGCGCCTGCCAGAGTCCGGAACCACTGTAGGTTCCAACATGGTGTTCGGCTGAGGGCCGAACTTGGAGCCCTTGGGAGTCTTGCTCCCTTTGCTCCTGGAGTCTGGAAGGTCGCCTTGAGGCGCCTCCAGGACTACCTCCCCTTGGTTCGGTGCCCCTTGAGACAATACCTCTACATTGTCCGTAGGGCGAGGAGAGGAGGCGGTTGGAAGTGACTCGCTATTCATATCCGACGAGTCCAAGGAACCGTCCGACGAGGATACGTCGATGCGGGCTCGGGTTGGACTGCATGATCATATTCGACGTTAGGAGAAGCAGTGCAATAAAAGTATGCTATGGGTTACTCTGGTATCCGAATACTTACGATTTCGCCAGGGGCTTGGCCCTGAGTAACCACTCGTCTTCGCTGTCGGCGGCGGTGGTGGAACAGTCCGGAAGGAGAGTCCTTCCCTTCTTGGACCCTCCGGCCTCCCCGGTTGGGGCGGCCTTCCTTTTCCTGTCTCCCCCGGCTGGAGGGGGAGAACCGTCATCTTCCTCCTCCTCGTTTTCTCGGGAGGAGTGCATCTCAGAGTTATCGGATGATGAGTCCGATACCACCTGGCGCTGGGAACTCTTTCGGGTTCCCGTGGCTTTCTTCTTGATTTTCTTCTCCGGCACCTCATAAGGAGCCAAGTCCGCATCTCCGTCAGGAGAGCGTCTGCAGGGTCTTCGGGCAGAGGGGCCGGACAGTCAATCTGCTCCGATGTCTCCACCCAGTCCTGTCAAAGGCATGGGAGCTCAGACCCAACACATGGTTAAACCATGGAAAATAAATACCCTACGAGATGTACAGAACTTACCGGATTCACAGGGCGCGTCGCGCTTAGCCCGCGGTCCTCGATAAGGGGAGGGGGGACCTCGGCGCCCTTGAACAGCACCTCCCCGATGTCCTTATGCATCGTGTTGAAGAGCTCGCATAGAGTCTGGTGCTGAGGCGGGTCGAACTCCCATACCTTGAAAGCCCGTTGTTGACACGGGAGGATCCGGCGGAAGAGCATGACCTGGACTATGTTGACGAGCTTGAGTTTCTTGCCTATCATGTGCCAGATACACTTCTGGAGTCCATCCAGCTCCACCGATGAGCCCCAAGACAGGCGCTTCTCCTTCCAGGAAGTGAGCCGCGTGGGGATTCCGGATCGAAACTCGAGGCCGCCACCCAGTTGGTGTTGCGCGGCTCGGTGATGTAGAACCACCCCGATTGCCACCCCTTTATGGTCTCCGCGTAGGAGCCCTCGAGCCATGTAATGTTGGGCATTTTGCCCACCATGGCTCCGCCGCATTCCGCTTGTTGGCCGCCTACTACCTTCGGTTTGACATTGAAGGTCTTCAGCCACAGGCCGAAGTGGGGCCGGACGCGGAGGAAAGCCTCGCACACGACGATGAATGCCGAGATGTTGAGGATGAAATTCGGAGCTAGATCATGGAAGTCCAGTCCATAATAGAACATAAGGCCGCGGACGAATGGATGGAGGGGAAACCCCAGTCCGCGGACGAAGTGGGTCAGGAAAACCACCCTTTCGTAAGGTCCCAGGGTAGGGACGATCTGCCCCGCGGCTGGCAGCTAGTGCGCAATATCTGCGGCTAAGTATCCGGCCCCGCGTAGCTTTTTGATGTCTCCCTCCGTAAGAAGGAGACCATCCACTTGACTCCCGCTCCGGACATGTTTGGAGAGGGTTGAGGAGAAGGATGTAGACTTGGGTGCTAGAGCTCGAGTGCGCGAGAATGGATGAGCAGGGAGGAAGAAGGCGTGGGTAGAAAAAGGTGGACCCTTATCCCTTTATAAGGGCGGACGAAACTATGCGCCCCCACCAGCCTGGTAAAACTCGCTTATCCCCCAAGCGCCGTAATTGATGGCACGGTTGGGTTACCCACGTCCATATTGATGGGAATCCCGTAATAAGGGGACACGATCTCTGCTTCGACAAGACGTGCCAAGGAAACTGCCTCGCGAAACACGCAGAGGTTGGTTGTGAAAAACGATTCGAATGGTGACCTGGCTGTGGTGTGATGTCACACCGTGGAATGCGTCGGTGGATTATATTTGTGAAAATATTATTCTCTCTACGGTTGTATGTGCAACTTGTTTTGCAGAGCCGGACATGATCCTCGTGTTCAAAATCTTCTATGAAGTATTCGAAGGAGGAACCACCTTGCAATGCCGAAGACAATCTGCACGCCGGACTCATCGTCATTAAAGCCTGGTTCAGGGGCTACTGAGGGAGTCCTGGATTAGGGGGTATCCGGACAGCCGGATTATATCCTTGGACTATGAAGATACAAGATTGAAGACTTCGTCCCATGTCTGGATGGGACTTTCCTTGGCGTGGAAGGAAAGCTTGGTAATACGAATATGTAGATCTCCTTCCTTGTAACCGACTCTGTGTAACCCTAGCCCCCTCCGGTGTCTATATAAACCGGAGGGTTTAGTCCGTAGGACCAACAACAACAATCATACCATAGGCTAGCTTCTAGGGTTTAGCCTCTTCGATCTCGTGGTAGATCAACTCTTGTAATACTCATATCATCAAGATGAATCAAGCAGGAGTAGGGTTTTACCTCCATCGAGAGGGCCCGAACCTGGGTAAAAACATTGTGTCCCCGTCTCCTGTTACCATCCGCCTAGACGCATAGTTCGGGACCCCCTACCCGAGATCCGCCAGTTTTGACACTGACATGCAACTTAGTTACTTTATTTTACTTGTTGACCGTTACGATTTATCTTATCACAAAACTATTTGTTACCGATAATGTCAGTGCTTGCAGAGAATACGTTGCTGAAACCCGCTTGTCATTTCCTTCTGCCCCTCGTTGGGTTCAACACTCTTATTTATCGGAAGGACTATGATAGATCCCCTATACTTGTGGGTCATCAAGACTCTTTTCTGGCACCGTTGTTGGGGAGTGAAGCACCTTTGGTAAGTGGAATTTATATTGTGTGCTAAAATTTACTGTCACTTGTTACTATGGAAAATAATCCTTTGAGGGGTTTGTTCGGGGTATCTTCACCTCGACCGGAACCCTAATTAGTTGCTCCTCAACCTATTGCACCTACTGCAAATATTTATTATGAAATTCCTTTGGGTATGATAGAAAAACTACTAGCTAATCCTTATGCAAGAGATGGAACATTACATCCCTATATGCACCTAATCTATGTGGATGAAGTTTGTCTATTATTTAAGCTTGCAGGTATGCCCGAGGATGTTGTCAATAAGAAGGTCTTCCCTTTATCTTTGAAGGGAAAGGCATTGACATGGTAAAGGCTATTGGATGATATTGGATCATGGAACTACAACCGACTGAAATTGGAATTTCATTAGAAGTTTTATCCTATGCATCTGGGTCATCGTGATCGGAATTATATATATATATATATATATATATATATATATATATATATATATATATATATATATATATATATATATGTATGTATGTATGTATATAATTTTTGGCCTCGTGAAGGAGAAAGAATCTCTCAAGCTTGGGGGAGGCTTAAGCATATTCATGCCCCAATCATGAGCTCTCAAGAGAAATTATTATTCAAAAAAATTATGCTCGGCTTTCTCATAATGATCTATCCATGCTCGATACTTCTTGTACTAGTTCCTATATGAAGAGGGATATTGAATTCAAATGGGATTTATTGGAAAGAATGAAACGCGACTCTGAATATTGGGATCTCGACGGAGGTAAGGAGTCAGGTATAAACCTTAAGTTTGATTGTGTTAAATCTTTTATGGATACCAATGCTTTCGTGATTTTAGCACTAAATATGGACTTGACTCTGAGATAGTAGCTTCTTTTTGTGAATCTTTTGCTACTCATGTTGATATCCCTAAGGAGAAGTGGTTTAAATATCATCATCCCGTTGAACTAAAAGTAGTTAAACCTATTGAAGTTGAAGAAGAAACTATTATTTATAATGTTGATCCTATTGTTCCTACTCCTTACATTGAGAAACCACCTTTCCCTGTTAGAATAAGGGATCATGCTAAAGCTTCAACTGTGGTTCATAAAAGTAATAATAAAACATATACACCTTCTGAACAAATTAAAGTTGAACCTAGTATTGCTATGGTTAAAGATCTCTTGGTCGATAATATTGATGGGCATGTTATTTATTTTTGTGAAGAAGCTGCTAGAATTGGTAAACCTGATATGAAAGATAAACATAGACCTATTGTTGGCATGCCTGTTGTTTCTATTAAAATAGGATATCATTGTTATCATGGCTTATGTGATGTGGGTGCTACTGTGAGTGCAATTCCTTATACCTTATACAAAGAAATTATGAATGAAATTGCACCTGGAGAGATAGAAGATATTGATGCTACTATTAAGCTTGCTAATAGAGATACTATATCACCAATTGGGATTGTTAGAGATGTTGACGTCTTGTGTAGGAAAATTAAATATCCTACTGATTTTCTTGTTCTTGGTTCCCCACAAGATAATTTTTGTCCCATTATATTTGGTAGACCTTTCTTGAATACTGTTAATGCTAAGATAGATTGCGAGAAAGATATTGTTACTGTTGGTTTGGGAGATATGTCTCATGATTTTAATTTCTCTAAACTTCATGGACAACCTTATGATAAAGAATTGCCTAGTAAGGATGAAATTATTGGTCTTGCTTCTATTGTCGTGCCTCCTGCTGATCCCTTAGAACAATATTTGTTAGACCATGAAAATGATATGTTTATGAATGAAAGAAGGGAAATAGATGAAGTATTCTTTAATCAAGGACCTATTTTGAAACACAATTTGCCTGTTGAAATCCTTGGAGATCCTCCTCCACCCAAGGGTGATCCCGTGTTTGAGCTGATACTCTGAAATATGCTTATCTTGATGAAAAGAAGATATATCATGTTATTATTAGTGCTAACCTTTCAGCGCATGAAGAAAAGAAATTATTGAAAACTCTGAAGAAGCACCGTGCCGCTATTGGATATACTCTTGATGATCTTAAGGGCATTAGTCCCACTCTATGTTAGCACAAAATTAAACTGTAGAAAGATGTTAAACCGGTTGTTGATCATCAACGACGGTTAAATCCTAAGATGAAATAAGTGGTAAGAAATGAAATACTAAAGCTTCTGGAGGCAGGTATAATTTATTCTATTGCTGATAGTCAATGGGTAAGTCCTTTTCATTGTGTCCCTAAGAAGGGAGGGTTTACTGTTGTTCTTAATGATAAGAATGAATTGATCCCTCAAAGAATTGTTACAGGTTATAGAATGGTAATTGATTTTCACAAATTAAATAAAGCTACTAGAAAAGATCATTACCCCTTACATTTTGTTGATCAAATGCTAGAAAGACTATCCAAACATACTCATTTTTGCTTTCTAGATGGTTATTCTAGTTTCTCTCAAATACGTGTGTCAAAAGATGATCACTAGAAAACCACTTTTACTTGCCCTTTCGGTACCTTTTCTTATAGGCGTATGCCTTTTGGTTTATGCAATGCACCTTCTACCTTTCAAAGATGTATGACTGCTATATTCTCTGATTTTTGTGAAAATATTGTTGAGGTTTTCATGGATGATTTCTCCGTTTACAGAACTTCCTTGATGATTGCTTAAGCAACCTTGATCGAGTTTTGCAGAGATGTGAAGAAACTAATCTTCTCTTGAATTGGGAAAATTGCCACTTTATGGTTAATGAAGGTATTGTCTTGGGGCATAAAGTTTCTAAAAGAGGTATTGAAGTTGATAAAGCTAAAGTAGATGCTATTGAAAAGTTGTCGTGTCCTAAAGATATCAAAGGTATAAGAAGTTTCCTTGGTCATGCTGGTTTCTATAGGAGGTTTATTAAAGACTTCTCTAAAATTTCTAGGCCTCTCACTAATCTCTTGCAAAAAGATGTTCCTTTTTTTGATGATGATTGTGGAAGCATTTGAAATACTAAAGAAAGCCTTGATTTCTGCACCTATTATTCAACCACCTGATTGGAATTTACCCTTTCAAATTATGTGTGACGCTAGTGATTATGCTGTCGGTGTTGTTCTAGGACAAAGAGTTGATAAGAAATTAAATGTTATTCAGTATGCTACTAAAACTCTAGACAGTGCCCAGAGAAATTATGCTACCACTGAAAAAGGATTTTAGCAATTGTATTTGCATGTGATAAGTTCAGACCTTATATTGTTGATTCCAAAGTAACTGTTGACACTGATCATGCTGCTATTAAATACCTTATGGAAAAGAAAGATGCTAAACCTACACTTATTAGATGGATTCTCTTGCTACAAGAATTTGATTTGCATATTGTTGATAGAAAGGTAGCTGAGAACCCTGTTGCAGACAACTTGTCTAGGTTAGAGAATGTTCTTGATGACCCACTACCTATTGATGATAGCTTTCCTGATGAGCAATTAAATGTCATAAATGCCTCTCATAACACTCCATGGTATGCAAATTATGCTAATTATATTGTTGCTAAATTTATACCACCTAGTTTCACATACCAGCAAAAGAAAAAGTTTTTCTATGATTTAAGACATTACTTTTGGGATGACCCGCACCTTTATAAATAAGGAGTAGATGGTGTTATTAGACATTGTGTACCTAAGCATGAACATGAATAGATCCTACGCAAGGGCCTCTTCGAGTCTTACGGAGGACACCATGCTGAAGAATAGAACTGCACATAAGGTATTGCAATTCGGTTTCTATTGGACCACTCTCTTTAAAGATGCCCGCAAGTTTGTCTTGTCTTGTGATCAATGTCAAAGAATTGGTAATATTAGTAGACGTCAGGAAATTCCTATGAACTATTCACTTGTTATTGAACCATTTGATGTTTGTGGCCTCGATTATATGGGACCTTTTCCTTCCTCTAATGGGTATACACATATTTTAGTTGTTGCTGATTACGTTACTAAGTGGGTAGAAGTTATTCCAACTAGTAGTGCTGATCATAACACTTTTATTAAAATTCTTAAAGAAGTTATTTTTCCGAGGTTTGGAGTCCCTTGATATTTAATGACTGATGGTGGTTCACATTTTATTCATGGTGCTTTCCGTAAAATGCTTGCTAAATATGATGTTAACCATAGAATTGCGTCCCCTTATCATCCTCAGTCTAGTGGTCAAGTAGAATTGAGCAATAGAGAGATTAAATATATTTTGCAAAAGACTGTTAATAGATCTAGAAAGAACTAGTCTAAGAAACTTGCTGATACTTTCTGGGCTTATAGAACTGCTTATAAGAATCCTATGGGTATATCTCCATATAAAATGGTTTATGGTAAAGCATGTCAATGTAACATCCCAATTTTCAATTTGGATGTTATACATAGGTCATTATATGCATATCATATTTTATTTGCAATTTGGTAATGACCCTAGATATCTAAGCAACTCAAGGACCCAAGGAGAGAGTTGGAGGTTTCACAAATTTCATATCTGTTTTTTTTCAAATGTGAAATTGAGGATCAATTTGATTTTAATGTTTTCTCTCCAATTATTCCCAATAATAAAAATAAATGAGAGAAGATAATATGACTTCTTCAAAAGAGAGGAATATTGGAGAAGAAATTTTAAAATCAAATTAATATTTTATTGGTATTTTATTTGAATTAGAAAATATGCATTTTTGAAAATTGCATTTTTAGGCCAGAAAATTGTTCATCATGTCCTAAATATTAGGTTTGGACGGTAAAAATTGTTTCTGGTATTTTTAGATTTTTTTATATTTTTTATTAGGAATTTTCTTTCGTGCGAAATTTATGTTTTAAAAAATTCATCGCTTGACTGGGCCGAAGTCCCAACCGAGCCAGGCTGGCCCGCTCGCGCCACCGCGTTCCCCGCGTGATGTAGGGTAGAACCCAAATCGCCCGATATTTCACGAAAGGAGCGGATCCTGCGAAGAACACGAGGAACACGAGGGGAAAACGAGGGAAATCACGAGGGGAAACACGAGAGAATCACTCAACCAACAAGAAATAGTCACACATGTGCCAGATCCTTGAGTAGATAAAGTAAGATACATGGTCCACCATCAACTAGGGATGATACACAATAACCGGTCTTCTCCGTGAGGAGGTCTTGAAGTTCTTCTCGAAAAGGAGGTCTTGAATCCAAAGGGATCTTCTCCGTAGAGGCCGCGGTCTCTCTCGTGGAGTAGATCCGATGTGGATGAGCAATGCTCTATCTCTAAAATGAGCTAAACCAATGCTAACCCTAACTAGGAGGAGGTGGGGAAGTATATATAGTGCTAGCCCACGAAGGGGTAAGTGAGAGGGGGATACATGGGCCCTTGGCCCGATCTCTGCGCACAGGCAGGTGCCGGATGTCCGGGCTGGGGGCCGGATGTCCGGCGGCTCACGAAGAGCCGGATGTCCGGGCCTCTGGCCGGATGTCCAGGCTGGAGTTGCCTAATTCTTCTGCTCTCTGGTTGGAGGGTGCCAGATTTCCTGGGGTGAGGCCGGATGTCCGGGACTTGGCGAGGCACCGGATGTCTGGGGTTGACGCCGCATGTCCAGGGCCTGTAGCACTTGGCGGCTGGGAGGCTGTTGCTGTAGGGGTCGTCTCCAGCGGCCGGATGGCCAGGCCTGGGGTCGGATGTCCGGGTCCTGGAGCTATCTCCGTCGTCGCTTCCGCGCACGCTTGGCCTTGGTCCTTGGGTTCTCCATGGTCTCTTTGGGTGTACCTGAGTATGCACAAGGTTCGCGCTTGAAGTAGCATCCATGTCTTACATGCGGAAAGGGAAGATTCGGGAAGGAGCGAGTTCACCTTAGGCCCAAAGGCGTATGCTTGAGTGTACATGGGGATGATCGTAGGATGCTCCGCATCATCTTCTCTCCCTTGGGAAAGATCCGACCTAGGATCATGATCCTCATCACCATGGAAACGGTTGTCGTGGACAGACTTGTAGTTGGACAAAGTGGAAGACATGGCGCAATCCAAGTACTCCAAGGTGTCTTCGGAGTGGTACACATGCAAAAATAGCAAACACAAACGCCACTCGG
This sequence comes from Triticum dicoccoides, assembly GCF_002162155.2. NCBI lineage: Eukaryota > Viridiplantae > Streptophyta > Magnoliopsida > Poales > Poaceae > Triticum > Triticum dicoccoides. The sequence continues at coordinate 355,333,412 of NC_041382.1, read as the reverse complement.
AAATACAATGGTTAGCGCACACAAAGTGTCCATCATGTAAGAATGAGTCTGTGCGACAAGATTGAGCATGACAAGGTGCATGAAGCTTATCCAAAAGATATGGAATGGTATTCAAAGCATTCATGGGAGCAAAAACATTCATTATGCACACAAATGTGTTGTGAATATGATCAATGCAACCACGGTGCAAAATGATGTCATAGTGACACGGTTTATCAGTAGCATGAATATGGTAATGGATTCTCAATGTGATGTGATCATGCAATTGATGGTAGGCAATAAGATCATGATCTTTGTATATGCCATCAAGGTATATCACAACAAATTTGCTAATGAAATGCACAAGCTCATATATCATGGATGACATAGAAAGACAAGATGTAACAAGGCAATCGTAATATGAGTCAATCCATGCATAAGATGCAAATTTGTCATGTGTATGATATGTCCATCGAGCATGACATGTGTGGGCACAATCAACAAGTATGGAGGTGTTGGTGTACCAATGCTCAATGTAGTGGCGTGAGTGGAGGTTCGAAGGTGCTTCCAATAAGTCCGAGCGCTCCTCAACTTGAAGGTCCATAGAGCCAATCTCCCATGTAGCTCCTCCATAAGCGAGATGTAACATTTAGACAGCAAGAAGGAGACAACAATGAAAGAGTGACCCATCCAATATGCGTAATTGAGGATGGCTCAAAGGGAAGGAGTTCACCTTTAGGAGATTCTCGCAAATGTTGGTGTTGCACATCGTGTATGCCTTCACATGACCAAATTGTCTCATGACGATATCGCCTTGTGAATCCTTCAAAATGAAAGAACATAACAAACACTCGGAAAAACAAATGAGGTTCGGAAGTGCAAAACCTATCATTCGTTTGGTAAGATACCCAACAAGTGTATGCATCATGCTCATCATAAGAAAGGACAAGGGAGCATTTCATGGTATGGAGGCATATGATGCGAGACCAAATACAATAGGCTCAATCAAGCAAGCATGCATCATAAGTAAAGTGTCCAAGTCTCCACGATCAATAAGCATAGATGCAACAATTGGAGGCAAGCGACAATGAACAAAATATATCATGTGAGAGGCATGAACATATTTGTCATCAACCCAAGAAAGTGAGTAAGAGTTGAACATGGGTGATGCGACAAAGCAATCAATCATGTGAATCAAGGCAAGCAAGCTAGTAGTGCGAAGATGCAACGTACTAGAGCGAATCATAGCAAACATGTCATGGGTGCAAATAGTGTGCATGAATAATTCACATGACATAGCACAAGTATGAAAGGATGATATGAGAAAAATAGCATCAATAGCATGAGGCACATGATAAACATGGCAATAGCAACAAGGATCTCAACCAAGGATGCAAATACACATAGGAGTAGCATAATTGTGAATCATGGGTAGATGCAAGCAAGGGTCACAAATGCATGGCAAAGGCATAGAAGCAAGCATTGCATGCAAAGTGAACACAGTAAAATGAGCATGAAGTGACAAGCGGTATATAGCCCATAGCCGTGTGAGAGCCATGTGAGAGGGATGCGCGTAGACGTTGCGCGAAGAGAGCGGTGGTAAGGATAGTTCACGGGATCCCAAGTCATTTTGCTCTCAAGATCTCGTTTCATCAACTCTTGGGATTGAGAGGTTGACAAGTATACGTGAGTACCTACACAAAACAAAGCCAAAGGGAAAATTGTTTGTGCGTGGTAGATGTACACATCATCCATCATGATGCGCACATGCATGTGTTGGTTAACACAAAATAGCCAATGATCAAATAAATGAGATGCATGATATAGAAACATGTCATCCATCATGATAGGTTTGTTGTTATGTATAGCATAATGGAGAATCAAATTGGGTAATGCATCATGGGAAATATCTAGAGCATTGTGAGGAATGGTATGCATATGGTGCACACAAGGCATGCGATACACAATAATTTTCATGGCATGGCATATGACATGAATTGTGCAAATTTTGCAAAGGAAGCATAGCAATATCATCGCAAGAGAAACAAAATCCAATGACCATCATCTCGTCATCTATGCCATAAGTGCAAATGGGATTTATGTGAATGGGGCATGCATAGTCACGATGTTGAGATTGAAAATATGCAATATGGGATATCTCACTCATAGCATATGACAAGGTTAATGGATTGTCAAACATGATGTGACCAAAAGAATTTTCACATGATATCCTATGGAGCATAGCATCACAACTAGGCAACTCGACATGCTCGTCATCATATTCATCATAAATAGGTAAGTCATGACATGAAGAAGTCGCACTAGCATGAAGCATGGGTATAGGTGTGTCAACATCATGTAAGCAATCATTCATAAAATAGTCCACTAGGACAAGAGAAGCACCATCACCTATGTTACCTTTGGAGCATCGCTCATGTGTTGTAGGTGAGGTGTCAAAGACCAAGTCGTGGTCATCTTCATCTTGATGGAACCATGTAGGGGGTGCATCATCGTCCACCATGGCCATCGTTGTCTCCATTGGAGGTATGAACTCGTCGAGGATAGGCGTGTCATCATGTAGGAGACCTAGCACCAAAGAAAACACACTCAGAGTAGAGGTTAAGTTGTTAGAAATCACAGTGGCCTCACGTGCCGTGTCAACTACCTCACTCACTAAGTGTGGTGGCTCACTCACTCCCTCTTGGATGCTCTCAAGTGTGGGGCTAGTGGTGGTCGCACTCATCCTCTCATAGGAAATGCACTCAATGTCACAAATGGTGGAGTCACTCATATCACTCATGGTGGGGTGGCTCTCCTCACATGAGAATTTGGGCATCTCTTTATATGTGGGTGTCGGAGAGATGTTGGTGCAAATGTCTCCATGCTCAATCATGTCGTGGTTGTAGCCGTGGATGAAGGCTGAAGATGGCACATCACCACTCTCCTCTAAGACCAAAGAAAAGGTCTCATGTGCGGTCTCGTAGCTTGACTCGGAGTATGAGTCCAACATGGGCACCGTCTTCAAGTGGTTGAAGAGGTTCAGCTCGTCGCCGTGGTCGAAGGGGATGGCCCTTGCTCGACCGTCTTGTCGCCGTCTTGTTGTTGGTGGCCCATATGATGTGGAACCTCGTAGCTTGTCTCTATGACCGAAGGGAATTTCCCATGCTCGGCCATTTTCCTTGAGGGGCTTCCGAAGATGGAAGTGTCGCCCTCGCTCGAAGGTGGTCGCCTTGTACTTGATGATGTCGATGTAAGCGAACTCACGGGAAGTAGGCAAAGATGTCGTATGTCCAAAGGCGAAGATGCCTTGATAGCACTTGGCAAAGATGCCGAAGTGGTTGTTGTAGCCGTAGCTCCGTCTTGGTGGTGCTCGTCTCGCAGTCTTCCCTTGTGCTCATGAAGTTTGGACTTGGCGTGAAGTAGGGCTTGTTGTGACTTGTGCATTTGCACTTGGTGAGCATCGTCATGATGATGTCGGAGTTGTCGCACTTGAGTTCGTCGTAGATGTCGTTCGTCATCGTCGTGCACATGTTGCTTGGAGGTGACTTGCCATTCATGACAAGGTTGATCATGAACGTGATGGTGGTCGCCATGGAGATGTGGACGTGGACGACTTGCGCTTGTATCGCTTGGGCGCTCTGAAGAGGATCGATGTGCTCGCCGCCGCCTTGAAGATGACAAAGGGGAAGTAGACTTGATCAAGGCCCGAATCTCCTCCATCCTTGCATCTTTCTCGTTCTTTTGTGCGGAAAGCTTGTTATCGATGTAGTCCCTTTTCCTTACTTCGGAGTGACGAATGTCGATGGAGAGGTTCTCGACGCGCTCTCACAATCTTGATTGTGTGCCTTGCATTTGTCGTTGTAGATCGAAGAGTGACGCTTTGGTTATGTAGTTGTTCACGTCATCGTTGTTGTCGAAGACCGGAGATGAAATGCCTTGCCTATCCATCACAAGACTCGAGCCAATATGAGTGGGAGAAAGATAAGAACGAATACCAAATGTACCTTGATCAAAGTTGAAGGTGGATCAATGATCACTCCAATGTGGAACAAGGAAATAACACATCTGGTTCCAATTCTTGTTGGTTTCTCACACCTACACAAATAAGTCTTATGGTGTAGCTCGGTGAGGATAGTGGCACAAAAATTTGATGTAAAATGTTAGCAAGAGTCAATAATGTTGAAAGAGATTCACAAATTCGCAAGTGTAACAAGTAGACCAATAGCAATATGGGTGGCACACGGAAATGCACACACGGATAGATAAATGGGGTCATGCAACCAAGGATGAGCACAAAATGTGGAATCCACAGAAAACACTCGTGTTGCACAACTCAAGAGAGACGCTAGCACGATTGCTCAATAGGCGGATACAACACTTGTGCACAACCTATAAGATGCAAAATGTATGAACTTCTATCCCAAGTATACTATGTATATGATGTTCCGGTGGTATGATCCAAGATGACCGGATATGAAAATCTTATGCAATGTGGTATGATGCTATGGCACTTGCTTACAAGCTTCTTTGCTCTGTCTCTTTTGCTTAAAAGCTTTATTCTCCTTTCTTTTTTTGTATGGCCACAATGCGAAATGCACAAACCAAGATAGCAATTGGGTATATGCGGGAACAATCTTGTGGCCCAAGGGATGATATGATACCAATATGATATGGAATGATTGCAATGGGAGGTGTAGCTCGATGATCACTAATGTGCACAAGTAACGTTGCCATCAATACTCAAATGGCTAGTCTCGATAGGCAAGTAACGAAAATGGGCTAGGGGTTATCAATGCAATGGTAAGGGAATATACAATGGAGAGATACCACGATACCAAGATGATATGGAGGTTACCGTCCTTGGCGATGATGAGTGGCGGTGATCTTGATGGAGATACCAAGATGATGGTGACTCGTCCCTAAGTAGCCAAAACACCTTAGGAAACGGAAAAACCGCGAACTCAAAATCTCAAACGTCAAATGTCAAATGGTGGTAGCAGGAAAGCGGTGGTGGTTTTGTGGAAGTTCAATGGAATCGGGGAATGGCAATGATGGGTTGTGGAGTACGCAATGGAGAAGTCGAGGGTCAGGTGGTGTTCTATAAACGGTGTCGGAGTTGGAAGCACGATCCCTAATTAGTCGAAACACCTTAGGAGACACAACTCACAACACACACAAAATTGGGTTAAGTTGGGATGGTGGAAGTGTATGGTGGTCAAGCCTATGCGGTAGTGGTGGTGGTTGATGAAGAAGGAACCGTCCCTAAGTATCCTAGACACCTTAGGAGACTCAAATCACTCGTCAAGCAACCACTAATGCCATAGGGAACAAAATTGGTTAAGTTGCGGAAGTCGGTGGTGGTTATGCGGAGGTTGTGGTGGAAGCCCTAGGCAAAGATGCCAAAGTTACAAAAATTTGATGGATTCAAATGGTGGTGGTAGTATTTTTTGGAAGGGAGATGTCAAGAGCATTTCAACGAGCTAAAGAACGCGAAAATCGGACTCCGGATGAATTAGTTATGGACAAAACGGTGAAACGGGAAAGCTGAAATGTACATGGGCCGGACATCCGGGGCTCGGGCCGGATTTCTGGGGGTGTATGTCTAGAACCATGCGGATTTTGCATTCCAGGTGCCGGATGTCCGGCCGGGGACCCGGATGTCTGGCCCGATGGCCCGGATGTCCGGCCTTTGGCCCGGATGTCCGGCCCGACGATTCCAGATCTCGTTTGGGGCGGAAATTTTTGAACTGGGGGCGGAAATTGATGATTTCAACGGCAAAATTTGATGGATTTTGTGGATGGAAAGTGGTGAAACTTGGGGGAAAGATAGATCTACTCAAGACACAACGAATCCATGGATCAAAATCAACAAAATATCATCACACCAACAAATCACAAAAAAATTGGGGCTATTTTTGTGGGGAATTTTCGAAATTGGGGAAGAATACAACAAAATTAGGCTAGAAAACACAACGGGGAGGCTCCGAAATTGTGATCAACGTGGCTCATGATACCAAGATGATGTAGGGTAGAACCCTAATCGCCCGATCTTTCACGAAAGGAGCGGATCCCGCGAAGAACACGAGGAACACGAGGAACACGAGGGGAAAACGAGGGAAATCACGAGGGGAAACACGAGAGAATCACTCAACCAACAAGAAATAGTCACACATGTGCTAGATCCTCGAGTACATAAAGTAAGATACACGATCCACAATCAACTAGGGACGATACACGGTAACCGGTCTTCTCCGGGAGGAGGTCTTGAAGTTCTTCTCCAAAAGGAGGTCTTGAATCCAAAGGGATCTTCTCCGTAGAGGCAGCGGTCTCTCTCGTGGAGTAGATCCGATGTGGATGAGCAATGCTCTATATCTAAAATGAGCTAAACCAATACTAACCCTAACTAGGAGGAGGTGGGAAAGTATATATAGTGCTAGCCCACGAAGGGGTAAGTGAGAGGGGGATACATGGGCCCTTGGCCCGATCTCTGCGCACAGGCAGGTGCCGGAAGTTCGGGCTGGGGGCCGGATGTCCGGCGACTCACGAAGAGCCGGATGTCCGGGCTGGAGTTGCCCGATTCTTCTGCTCTCTGGTTGGAGGGTGCCGGATTTTCGGGGGCGCGGCCGGATGTCCGGCACTTGGCGAGGCGCCGGATGTCCGGGGTTGACGCCGGATGTCCGGGGCCTGTAGCACTTGGCAGCTAGGAGGCTGTTGCTGTAGGGGTCGTCTCCAGCGGCCGGATGTCCGGGCCTGGGGCCGGATGTCCGGGTCCTGGAGCTGTCTCCGTCTTCCTCCGTCGTCGCTTCCGCGCACGCTTGGCCTTGGTCCTTGGGTTCTCCATGGTATCCTTGGGTGTACCTGAGTATGCACAAGGTCCGCGCTTGAAGTAGCATGCATGTTATACATGCAGAAAGGGAAGATTCGGGAAGGAGCGAGTTCACCTTAGGCCCAAAGGCGTATGCTTGAGTGTACATGGGGATGATCATAGGATGCTCCGCATCACCGCGCGCCGTCGTGTCCAAGCCGGACTCCGGCAAGGAGTCCGAGCCGCCGCCTCCGATCCCTTGCCCAAGTCGGAGCCGCCCCCCTCTCCTTAACCGCCACTGCAGCCCGCCTCCCCACACCAAGCCCCAGCGCCACCGCAAGCCGCCGCCGCCGCTCGCCGCTGCCGCTGCTGCTGCGCCGCACCACCGCCCGCGCCACCCCGCGTCGTCGCCACCGCCCGTTGCCGCCGCGGCTCGCCGTTGACGTTGCCTCGCCCACCGGAGCCACATCGGTTCTCGCGGTAGACGTCGCCATTGTTTTTCTTTGGTTAACCAGTAAAATCCGCTAGGTTTTCCTCGGTTTTCTTTCGGTTTATTTTTAGGGTTAGGGTTTTTCTTAGTTTTTTCGATCGGTTCTAATTAGAGGACGTTCGTCCGTTAATCCGTGGTAGCGAACATATTCATTCTGTAGGGTTCTGTAGCGAACGTTCGTTCATCAGGTTTTTCTTTTTATTTTACTTTTTGGCTAGGGACATATCTGTGAATACTTTTATCACAGATTAGTCTCTGATCTTCAAACCCTCGCTACTTTTTAGTCGTTCATCCAAATCCAGTGAAACCAACGCCAAAATCTTCGCCTTGTTCCCCTCTTTCCAGATAATCAACTTGAACATGGTTTTAACAAATTAAAATTTGTTTTCAAGCAGATTTGAATTCGATCTTCTTTTGATCGTAGTTTCGGTTTCGTAGCTCCGAATTGATTGTTTCTTTTTGCAAATGGAAGCTCTTCAGTTGAACTTTCAGTTTGGATCTTTTCTCTTGAGTTTTACCCTTGTATCTTATGCTTGAGTGCTTATGTATGCTATTGTTTGTTCACGATGGAGTTGTCAAAGTGCGAGGCTTGCTACTACCAGTCACTATGGTTTTCAGATCGTCAGCAAGGCAAGTAACACTTTGATCATATCCCTTATTACCCAGTTTTTATGCATTAGTTTCAATCCTAAAAAACTTCATGGTTAGGGCTTGAATACTTGTGGGTATTGGGAAGTAGTTGATGAGGTAGGAACCTATTGCCCTTTTATTCAAACCTTGGGAGTTACTACGTTATGATTATACTGCTATGCTATACTTGTAGACGTGGTTTGGTTTGAGTGATCCATGACAGTTGTGAGAGTTTAAATTAATGGTTAAACTTAGGGTGGCAACATTAACACACATCTGGGTGGATTGGTTGAGGCACCCTGGAGCACCCAGTGGTTTTCTAGGCACCTAGAGCAATCCTGTCTTGCCCTAGGATATCCCGGAGTACCCGTGAGATCATCCTATGGTTTGCCACCCAGGCTCAAAGGGATCTTGAGATTATCCATGCTAGATAATGTCGTGTGCATCCACAAGCCATTATGGGCTCTGGCATAGTTGAGTAAGTTTTATGACCTCTTTCAATGGTAGGCTAGCAGATGTAGGGGATGTAGGTGGTACTGTCTACTCAGAGTAAATAGTTAATGCTTCTAAACGACTGTGTCTTGGTTTTCCGTTTCTCAAACACCATGTAGTGCGAGAAATCCAACGGAGGAGATTGAGTCTTGTGGGGAAAAGTGCGCAAACCTTTGCTGAGTGTACAAACTAATCATGGTTAGCCATGTCCCCTGTTATGGACATCTTGAGTATCTGGTACTTGAATTATTGATTTGATCTCCTCTCTTTACTTAATTAATTTGTTGGGTTATACTTATTATTTTGGGATTGAGTTGGAGGAACCTTCTCAATGTTTTCAACAAACTTGTAGTTAAAGAAAATATATTCCTTTGTTGTAGGGAAAAATTAGCTTTATGCAAATAATAACCATAGAGCCTCCACCAGCCATATATGCATGTAGTGATTTTTGTTTTTTGTTCATTGCTCTATAGTGTTATCTTGCCCGAATATTCCATGTGCTGACCTACACAGGCTGCAACGTATTATGTTGCAGAGTTTTCAGACGAAGGGTAAGGTGTGCTAGGTCGTTGTCGTGCACTCAGCTATGCCGTTGGAGTTGATGGACTCATTTACCCTCGAAGCTTCCGCATATATCTTATTTAGATGGCCTTCAACCATATTTATTGTAATAAGTACTCTCTTTGAGATATTCGATGTAATAAGTGTGTGATTGCACTCTGTTATAAATCCTCGAGTACTGTGTGTGTCAGCATTACCCATCCAGGGACGACACTTATGGACAGAGATTTGATCATTTGTGGTTGGATCGCTACAAGATGGTATCAGAGCACACACTTACTATAGGACGCGACCACTAGGATGAGCCATAGGACACTCTTCTCTACTCATTTCTTACTCTTCTCCCTTTTCCACTCTATAGATGGCGGACCCAAGGAACAAGTTTGCTCAACCGGATGATGACACCCCATTTGGACGACACTTGAAGGAGGCCACAAAGTACCTAAGCATTGGAATGCCAAGCTTCACGGGGACCTACAACGCCACTCTACCTGAAGAAGAGCGCTAGACAATTCGAGTACATGTTCTAGGAAGGACATTCACACCAGTTACTGAGCCCATAGAGTTTTCCTTTGATGCACCAACCTGGAGTCTAGGAAAGAGCATGGCAGCTCACATCGCCATGGGACGCATCGGTGAAGTATACCACAAGGATCTTAAGGACACCATCTACCAGATATGTGGATGCCGGGATGAGCAATGGGAGATGATTTGTAAAAGGAAGGATAAATCCATTGAAGCCTACATCCAGGAGCTGAACCAACACATTCATCGTCAGGAGAACCAGATGTGCGCTAGCATGATATACATGAAGAAGGTGATGACCCGAAACATGGAGCTAGAAGAAGAACTCAAGTCTACATGCGATGGATACAAAGAGGAAATTGCAGTACTATTGGAGAAGAATGAAGACCTGAAGAAGAAGCTAGGAATATTCATGGGAGATCCCGCACCTGGGGAGGACAACCACCCCGAAGACTACATCATCATCGACGACACCGACTCCGACCCCGACAGTGATGATGATTATGAAGACGAAGCTGGAGAAGAGATCATGGAGTCCTCCTTCGATCAAAATTTCTAGTCAACCACCATATTATCAGTAGTATTCCCCCATGTATATAGCAGTAGTCCGAGTATTTTGTAACGGTAGGTTAGATCGATTGTATGATCTTGTTTGAATTGAGTGGTGTGAAATGAATGTGTTTGTCTCATGTGCATTTGGGTAGTGATTTCCCTTTAGACCTCACTCTATTCTCTTCTCACCCCTCTAAAACTATCAGATGCCTCCAAGACGTGACCACAAATTTGTCTTCCCACTGGAGCTCACTCAGTTGATCCAACAGCAGAATGCCTTGATGCAGTTGCTAGTCCAGAATGAAGGCAACAACAACAACCCACCGCCACCACCTCCAGTGGACAACTTAGCCCGTTTTCTGAGGTTGAATCTGCCGGTGTTTTCCAGTAGTACCGAGCTGATTGTTGCTGATGACTGGCTCCGCAGGATTCAAAGGGAGCTGACCACCGTAGGTGTAACACCCTCAATGTGACTATATCCCCCACGTGTCGAGGCACGACTTAGAGGCATAATCGCATTGAAGGCATATGTCGCAAGTTAGGCAATCTTCACAACATCCCATGTAATATATATATAATAAAAGGGGAGATAACATAGTTGGCTTACACTCGCCACGTCAATCAAGTACATAAATAACATTACATCAACCAAACACTCATGGCCCGACTACGGCGCCAAAATAAAAGAGAACCCAACATGCGACACGGTCCCGATCACCCCCAACTAGGCACCACTACTGATCATCAGGAAAGGAAACATAGTATCGTTGAGAGTCTTCGTCGAACTCCCACTTGAGCTCAAGCGCGTCACTTGGAGCACAATCATCGGGCCCTGCATCTGGTGTAATAGTAATCTGTGAGCCACAGGGACTCAGCAATCTCGTACCCTCGCGATCAAGACTATTTAAGCTTATAGGTAAGGCAGGGTAATTATAGGTGGAGCTGCAGCAAGCGACTAGCAAAATATGGTGGCTAATTTATTCGCAAAAGAGAGCGAGAAGAGGAGGCAAAGCGCGAGCAAGAAACTAGAGAACAACCTGCGCAAACATTACTCCAACACCGTGTCCGCTTCCCGGACTCCGCCGAGAAGAGGCCATCACGGTAACACACTCAGTTGATTCATTTTAATTGAGTTAAGGTTCAAGTTATCTACAACCGGACATTAACAAATTCCCAGCTGCCCATAACCACGGGCACGGCTTTCGAAAGTTCAAATCCCTGCAGGGGAGTCCCAACTTAGCCCATGACAAGCTCTCACGGTCAACGAACGAATAGACCTCCTCCCAAGACGTTCCGATCAGACTCGGTATCTCGATTCTTCAAGACAACTCCGACAATGGTAAAACAAGTCCAGCAACACCACCCGCTGTGCCGACAAATCCCGATAGGAGCTGCACATATCTCGTTCTCAGGGCGCACCGGATAAGCTAAGCGTACGGGTGCCAACATAACCCAAGTTGCCAAGGGACGGCCCCGCACGGTGCTCTAGGTTGGACCAACACTCAGAGGAGCACTGGCCCGGGGGTTTAAAACAAGATGACCCTTGAGTCCGTGAAACCCAAGGGAAAAGGCTAGGTGACAAATGGTAAAACCAAGGTTGGGCATTGCTGGAGGAGTTTTATTCAAGGCGGACTGTCAAGGGGTTCCCATTATAACCCAACCGCGTAAGGAACGCAAAAATCCGGGAACATAACACCGATATGACGGAAACTAGGGCGGCAAGAGTGGAACAAAACAGTAGGCGAGAGGCCGAGCCTTCCACCCTTTACCAAGTATATAGATGCATTAAGATAACAAGATAATATAATGATATCCCAACAAGTAAAATAAATGTTCCAACAAGGAACGGCCTACAATCTTCACCTGCAACTAGCAACGCTATAAGAGGGGCTGAGCAAAGCGGTAACATAGCCAATCAACGGTTTGCTAGGACAAGGTGGGTTAGAGGTTTGACATGGCAATTTGGGAGGCTTGAAAGCAAGTGGTAGGCATCGTAGCATTGGCATAGCAAAAGAGCGAGCAAACTAGCATAGCAAAGATAGTAGTGATTTCGAGGGTATGATCATCTTGCCTGCATAGTTGTCAGAGTTGACTGGATCCTCGAAAGCAAACTCAACAGACTCCTCGTTAGCGAACTCGTCTCCCGGCTCTACCCAAACAAGACAAACAAGCAACAAGGACACAATCAACCACGTGCAACGATCAAACAAGATGATGCAAAGATGATATGCTATGCGGGATGCGATGCGGGATGCATATGCAAGATTTGACATGGGATGCATTAACCTGGCATCAACTTGGGAATCCAAGTGTGCCACTGGAAAGATGAGATGAAATCGCTTGAAAACGATATAAAGAACGCCGGAATCGGAGTTACGGTTTGGAAATGGCAAGCAATTCAAATATGACACCGGTCTGCGATTTACAGCAAGTAGCCATCTAAATTCAACGAGATGAACATGCTACAGCACCCAAACATGACAAAAAATACATGGCAGGGATGCATTAATGATGCTTAACAAAAGTCTAGCACTGAGCTACGCCCAACTCATCCATTAATAGGTTCAAACAAGCATGGCAAAAATGCATATGACAAACAGATTTCAGACTTAGTGAAATTAACACTTGTCTGGAATTACAGATCAGGTAGCACTCTTCGGAGCAACAAAACTACATGCTAAAGGACCTGAACATGTCAAAGTAAAGCATGGCATGGAGCTACTCAAAGAGCTTAACAAAAGTCCCTTAGTGACCTTGAGCCAAAAGGGATCAGAAAATACAATTACAAGCATGTGAACATAGCAAAAACATCATCAGTTTTAAGACTTGGTGAAAACTGGCACAGGCTAAAACATATCTCAAGTAGGCATGTTTACGAGCTCGGTGCACTCACTACGGAGCAAGTCATGATAAGCTAAGCATACACACATCAAGAATACACAAAATTCAAGCTATACATGGCAAGAACAATAGCATAGCATGCACGGGTCAACTACAACATCATCGGCAAAATTGCAAACAAGTTGACAATCTGCCCAGATTCACAAAGTAGCAAAAGTAGAGCTCGATTGACTCAAGCTAGGTTGCTCCATAATTGCAAACAAAGGCATGGATGGATAGAGCACTACAAGATTAACAAAACATCCTTACTCATCATCCTCAAAAGAGGCACGGATCACTAGGAAACAACAAGAACATATGGCAATATGAGATAAACAGCTCAAGGACTTAGTGGAATTGCTAAGTCCCTGAAAACAGAATTACCAAGTGCCTCACTTGGCAAACTTGTGCTAGTCACCACACACATCACAAAATTACATGGGTTCCACCTCTGGAAACATGGCAAAACCGTTAACAAAACATATGTAGAACTCATGGGCATATCATGCACACAATAATCATGGCAAAAAATGACAAATATCTAAAATGGAGTAGCAAATCTGACAATTATCTCGAGTAGCCCTCTTCTAACAGCATTTCGAGCATCAAGATGAACACAAATGAAAATGATGCAATGGAATGAAATGATGTACTTTCTGAGATGAACATTTTGATATGCTATATGCCTAAATCGGAGCTACGGATGCAAAGTTACGAGGCTATGAACATAGGCACTTGAAACTGGGAAAAAACGAGGACTTAGACGAATTTGACCTCCGGATCTAGGGTTTGACGACGGCGCGCGAACCGAGGCAGAAATCCGGCGAGGTGGCGGCGGCTCCGGTGAGGGAAGTCGATGGGGAGGCCGGGAAGGGGCGGATCCGGCCCCCTCTCATCCCGATCCGGCGAGGGCGGCGGCTCCGGCCGGCTATGGCGGCGAGGGGCACGCGGCGGCGCTAGCGCCGGCGAGCTGCGCGGCGGCCGGGGCGAGATCCGGCCGGTGAGGGGCCCGGGTGCGGCGGACGGCGTCGGAGGAGAAGGAGGCGCGGGGCGGCGCGGTCGATGGGCACGGGAGGGCCTCCCGCGGGCTCGGGCGGGCCTCTGGTGGCGGCGGCGATGTGGGGCTCGCCCGGGCTACGTGGCGGCGGCGGCGAGCGGACAATGTCCGGACTGCAGGTTTTGTCCGGCGGCGACGGATGGGGTGGATCTAGGGTTTCGGAGAGAGGAGATCCGCGAATTTCGGGAGGGGACTTTAAATAGAGGTAGAGGGAGCTAGGAGAGTCCAAATGAGGTGCGGTTTTCGGCCACGCGATCATGATTGAATGCTCTAGATGATGGAGAGGGTTTTTGTGGGTTTTGGGCCAAATTGGAGGGGTGTTGGGCTGCAACACACACGAGGCCTTTTCGGTCCCTCGGTTAACCGTTGGAGTATCGAACGAAGTCCAAAAGATACGAAACTTTACAGGCGGTCTACCGGTAGTAAACCAAGGCCCTCTTGGCAAGTCTCGGTCCAATCCGGAAATGTTTAATCCCCACACATGAAAGAAAGGTAGAAATGACCACCGGAGGAGAACGAAGCACCGGAATACAAAACGGACAAGGGGAAAAATGCTCGAATGCATGAGACGAACACGTATGCAAATGCAATGCACATGATGACATGATATGAGATGCATGACAACAACAACAACACACGGAGACAAAGACCCGAACCCGAGAAAAATAAAATAACTTAACGCCGGAAACGGCAAGAGTTGGAGTACAAATTGGGAAAGTTACATCCGGGGTGTTACAACACTCCACCACTACGAAAGGATCTCGTCCCGAGATCTAGGACTGAAAGAACGCCGGGTATTCAGAACGGAGGTGATCCTCGCGTTCCCAGGTAGCTTCACGGTCGGAATGGTGTGACCACTTGACTTTGAGAAATTTGATTGACTTATTGCAAGTCTTGCGTTCAGTCTCTTCAAGAATAGCAACTGGGTGCTCACGATAAAAGAGATCTTCTTGGAGCTCAATGTCCTTGAAGTTGACGGTGCGGTCAGGAGTCTTGAAGCACTTTCGAAGCTGAGAGACATGGAACACGTCATGAACATTTGCAAAGTTTGAAGGAATATCGAGTTGATAGGCGAGGTCGCCTCTCTTGCTGACAATCTTGAAAGGTCCCACCTATCTAGGGGCAAGCTTTCCTTTGATACCAAAGCGGCGAGTACCTTTCATAGGAGAGACGCGGAGGTAAACATGATCTCTGATCTCGAAAGTCAAATCACGGTGCTTACTGTCATAGTAGCTCTTCTGACGGGATTGGGCTGCTTTGAGGTTATCACGAATGACTTTGCACATTTCCTCTGCCTCTGTGATTAAGTCATTACCCAAAAGCTGACGTTCACCGGTTTCAGACCAGTTGAGAGGGGTGCGGCACTTCCTGCCATACAGAATTTCAAATGGGGCCTTGCCCGAACTTGCTTGAAAACTGTTGTTGTAGGAGAATTCAGCATAAGGAAGACAATCCTGCCACTTCATGTCGAAGGAGATCACACAAGCCTTGAGCATATCTTCAAGAATCTGGTTGACACGATCGACTTGACCGCTAGTTTGAGGATGCAAAGTTGTGTTGAAGCGGATGTTGGTGCCCATGGCCTTCTGAAAAGAATCCCAAAACTTGGATGTAAAGATGTTGCCACGGTCTGAAGAGATCACTTGTGGAATATCATGTAGAGAGACAATTCGAGAGGTATAGAGTTCCGCCAATTGAGCTGCAGTGATCGACTCTTTGATAGGCAGAAAGTGAGCCACTTTGGTGAGTTTGTCGATGACAACGAATATAGCATCATTGCCACGCTTGGACTTTGGAAACCCAGTCACGAAGTCCATTTCGATGTGGTCAAACTTCCGCTCTGGAATGGCAAGAGGTTGGAGGAGACCCGCTGGCCTTTGGTGTTCTGCCTTCACTCTTCTGCAGACATCACATTCATTCACGAATTGAGCAATCTCGCGCTTCATTCTTGTCCACCAATAAGCCTGCTTGAGGTCCTGATACATCTTCGTACTCCCTGGGTGGATGGAGAGGAGAGAATTGTGAGCCTCGTTCATGATCACTTTACGGAGGTCACCTTTGGGTACCACAATATGATCCTCGAAGAAGAGAGTGTCCTTGTCATCAAGGCGGTAGCACTTGTACTTGGGTTCATTCTTGGCAATCCCAATCTTCACCTTTTTCACCATAGCATCAAGAAGCTGGGCTTGGCGAATCTGGTCTTCCAAGGTAGGAGAGACTTGAAGGTTGGCGAGGAAACCTTGAGGAACAACTTGCAGATTAAGTTTGCGGAAAGCTTCACAAAGCTCGGGTTGATAAGGCTTGAGAATCAGACTGTTGCAATAAGCTTTCCTGCTCAATGCGTCAGCAATCACATTGGCCTTGCCTGGAGTATACTCGATACTTGGATTATACTCTTGAATCATTTCGACCCATCGAGTTTGCCTGAGGTTGAGATTAGGCTGAGTGAAGATGTACTTGAGACTCTTGTGATCAGTGAAAATATCCACTTTTCTTCCCAATAAGAGATGTCTCCAAGTCAAAAGAGCATGCACAACTGCCGCCAACTCGAGATCATGAGTGGGGTAGTTCTTCTCATTGGGCTTCAACTAGCGAGAGGTATAAGCAACAACTTTCTTCTCTTGCATCAAAACTACGCCAAGACCTTGGAGAGAGGCATCACAAAAGACCTCGTACGGCTTGGATTCATCAGGCGGAGTCAGAACTGGAGCAGTGATCAATTTCTCTTTCAAAGTGTTGAAAGCAATGTCACACTCCGGAGACCAAACGTACTTGACGTGCTTCTGGAGGAGATTAGAGAGAGGCTTCGCGATCTTAGAAAAGTTTTCAACGGATCTTCGACAATAGCTTGAGAGACCGAGGAAGCTATGGAGTTGCTTCACGTTCTGAGGAGGTTCCCAATTCACAATTGCAGACACCTTCTCAGGATTCACGGCAATGCCCTTGGCAGAGATGATATGACCAAGATAAAGAACCTCATCGAGCCAAAATTTGCACTTGGAGAACTTGGCGTAGAACTGATGTTCCCTCAGCTTATCAAGAACCAAACGCAAGTGCTTGGCATGATCTTCCTTGTTCTTCGAGAAAACCAGAATGTCGTCGAGATAGACCAAAACGAAGTCATTGGTGTAGGCGTTGAAGATGAAGTTCATCATGCGAGAGAACGTCGGAGGAGCGTTGACGAGGCCAAAAGACATGACAGTGTATTCATATGAACCATAGCTTGTCCTGAAAGCCGTCTTGGGAATATCTTGCTCACGGATTTGAATCTGATGATAACCCATACGGAGATCAAGCTTGGAGAATACTTGAGCACCTTTGAGTTGTTCGAACAGCTCATTGATGTTGGGAAGTGGGTATTTGTTCTTGATGGTCTTCTTGTTCAATGGATGGTAATCAACACAAAGTCGGTCCGTTCCATCCTTCTTCTTCACAAAAAGAACACCACAACCCCACGGAGAAGAACTAGGCCGGATGAGACCCATTTTCTCTTGAATATCGAGTTGCTTCTTCAGCTCCTTCAACTCTTCAGGTCCGAGCTTGTAAGGACGCTTGCACACAGGTTCCGTGCCGGGCTCAAGATCAATAACGAATTCAACTGGCTAGTGCGGAGGCATTCCTGGAAGCTCTTCTGGAAAGACGTCTTGATATTCGCAAACGACTGGAATTTGAGAGATGGCATCGAGTTCACCCTTCTCATTGAGAGAAGATAGATGGATGGTATCATCACGAGCGGTAAAGACAATTACATCCTCAGACGAATGAGTCAATTGAATCTGCCTGGCTGCACAATCTAGCTGAGCCTTGTGCTTAGAAAGCCAATCCATTCCGAGAATAAGATCAATATCCGAGTTACCAAGAACCATTGGAGAAGCCAAAAACTTGAAATCACCCAACATGATAGAAACATCCCGGACTATTGAAGTAGCCCACATAGACTTAGCCGGAGAAACCACTCCCATAGGTTTACCCAACATTTGTGAAACGAAGTCATGCTTGGAAACAAATGATCTTGACATGAAACAATGCGATGCACCAGTGTCAAAAAGAACTTTTGCGGGAATAGAGTTAACTAGAAAGTTACCCATGATGACATCTGATGAATCCTCTGCCTGAGCTGCATTCATCAAGTTGACCTTGGCGTGCTTGGGGTTATGCTTGATCACAGCTGTACTTGCCGATCTGACAGGAGGAGGAGGAGGAAGACGCCTCTGGTTGAAACACTTGTTGGCATAGTGACCCTTCTGTTGGCACTTGTTGCATGTGACCTCTGAAAGCGGACGGTGATACGGAGCACTCGATCTTGGAGCTTTAGACGAAGTCTTATTCTGAAAGCCAGGGTTGGGTGGGTGGGAAGATCCACTACCACCTTTGCTCTTCTGCTGATACGGCTGACGGAACGGAGGAGGAGGAAGCCAATACTTCTGCTGCTTGGCCACTTGAGTAGAGGAAGAAGGAGTAACATCTCTGACTCGCTTCTTGGAAGCATCACATCTTAGTTGAGCAGCCTCTTACTTCAATTGCATGTTGTAGAACTCATCGTACCTCAAGGGCTCAAAGAGAACAAGAGCTAGCTGAATTTCTTCTCTGAGACCGCCCCTGGACTGATATATCATGCTCTTCTCATCAGGGACGTCCTGCTTGGCAAAACGGGCGAGCTTCTGAAACAACTTGTTGTAGTCATAGACAGACAAAGAGCCATGCTTTAGGTTGCGGAATTCCTCACGCTTGCTTTCAACCACACTCTGAGGAATATGATGAGCTCGGAAATCTTGACGGAATTCATCCCAAGTGATAACACGTCCACCTCTCGAATCCTTGTACTGCTGGAACCATTCTGCAGCTTGATCTTTGAGTTGGAAGGAAGCGAACTTGACGAAATCCTCAGGCCTGACGTTACTGCACTCGAAATGCTTGCACAGATCCACAAGCCAATCGTCAGCATCGGTTGCCTCAACACAATTGCTGAAAGTCTTTGGCCCATTAGCAAGGAACTGGTTGAGTGTAGCAAAGTGATTCTGATTGTTGCCTTGGTTCCCTTGGTTGCCTTGATTGCGCTCTTGAAGAATTTGCATGATCAACTATGTGTTTGCATTGGTTGCAGCCATCACAGCTTGCCATGCCTCCGGAAGAGGTGGAGGTGGTGGCGGATCAGGATTCAGAGTCGTGCGCGTTGGAGGAGCCATCCTGAAGAGGTTGACATCCATTAGCACATTGATAGACAAATATTGAAGCTGAATCCAATGGAATGAAAATTGCAACATATAGTCTTCACATCCGAACAAAATGAACGAATGCATTCCTCTTGAAATGGTCACCTATCCATAAATTGAGAAGCCACTTAGAATTTAGGTAGCGAAATAAATCAACAAGGTACGGATCAAGAACGAATAATCGGTAAGAAATCCCAATCTCAAACCAATATCCGTGGAAGAAGAACTAGAGCTACTAGAATTCCCACCTATGAAACTCTCGAACCTTTCCGATTATGCAATCAGGTGTTGGGGATACAGGGGAAGCATAATATCTCACCCAAATCTAGAAAATCCTACATCCAGCTGTATCCATCCTTCAACACATAACCAAGAAAAATTTCGGAAACCATCTACCTCAACCTTCGAAAAACATCCGTTATACAAGTTATGGCGATACTCCCGAACTCCCGCCCTAGTACTGGGTGGCGTCGAGGTTATCTCACCAACGAACTACATAAAAGAGATTTTTGATGTCGGCGTACTAAACTCAGGTATTCCAGAACTACAACGATAAAATTATGACGACAACACCTCAGAGCTCAACTCCCCGGGACACTTCCACGAAACCCCTGACATGAGGCACCAAGACAATGTTCTCATCATAAAACCATCGGAACGATTCCAAGATACCCGCGCGATCCTAAAATTTTTTTTAGTGAAATTTGAGAAGAGAAGAGTCAACACTCTACGTCAGGATGCCTTACTAGAGCGATGAGGAGACTGGGATGTAAAAAGAATTCCTAAACTCTCCGATATATAATTCCTAATGACTCAAAACATTTTTCTAGACACAACTCGGCCGCTAAAAATGATCAAGCAATGGGGCTCCTAAGGTCGGGGAAGGCTCTGATTACCAACTTGTAACACCCTCGATGCGACTATATCTCCCACGTGTCGAGGCACGACTTAGAGGCATAATCGCATTGAAGGCATATGTCGCAAGTTAGGCAATCTTCACAACATCCCATGTAATATATATATATATATATATATATATATATATATATATATATATATATATATAATAAAAGGGGAGATAACATATTTGGCTTACGCTCGCCACGCCAATCAAGTACATAAATAACATTACATCAACCAAACACTCATGGCCCGACAACGGCGCCAAAATAAAAGAGAACCCAACATGCGACACGGTCCCGATCACCCCCAACTGGGCACCACTACTGATCATCAGGAA
The DNA here is from genome assembly GCF_002162155.2 of Triticum dicoccoides. Lineage (NCBI taxonomy): Eukaryota > Viridiplantae > Streptophyta > Magnoliopsida > Poales > Poaceae > Triticum > Triticum dicoccoides. Next base: position 355,312,988 of record NC_041382.1, on the reverse strand, counting down.
AGGAAACATAGTATCGTTGAGAGTCTTCGTCGAACTCCCACTTGAGCTCAAGCGCGTCACTTGGAGCGGAATCATCGGGCCCTGCATCTGGTGTAATAGTAATCTGTGAGCCACATGGACTCAGCAATCTCGCACCCTCGCGATCAAGACTATTTAAGCTTATAGGTAAGGCAGGGTGATTATAGGTGGAGCTGCTGCAAGCGACTAGCAAAATATGGTGGCTAACTTATTCGCAAAAGAGAGCGAGAAGAGGAGGCAAAGCGCGAGCGAGAAACTAGAGAACAACCTGCGCAAACATTACTCCAACACCGTGTCCGCTTCCCGGACTCTGCCGAGAAGAGGCCATCACGGTAACACACTCAGTTGATTCATTTTAATTAAGTTAAGGTTCAAGTTATCTACAACCGGACATTAACAAATTCCCATCTGCCCATAACCGTGGGCACGGCTTTCGAAAGTTCAAATCCTTGCAGGGGAGTCCCAACTTAGCCCATGACAAGCTCTCACGGTCAACGAAGGAATAGACCTCCTCCCAAGACGTTCCGATCAGACTTGGTATCTCGGTTCTTCAAGACAACTCCGACAATGGTAAAACAAGTCCAGCAACACCACCCGCTGTGCCGACAAATCCCGATAGGAGCTGCACATATCTCGTTCTTAGGGCACACCAGATAAGCTAAGCGTACGAGAGCCAACGTAACCCAAGTTGCCAAGGGACGGCCCCGCACGGTGCTCTAGGTTGGACCAACACTCAGAGGAGCACTGGCCCGGGGGTTTAAAATAAGATGACCCTTGAGTCCGTGAAACCCAAGGGAAAAGGCTAGGTGGCAAATGGTAAAACCAAGGTTGGGCATTGCTGGAGGAGTTTTATTCAAGGCGGACTATCAAGGGGTTCCCATTATAACCCAACCGCGTAAGGAACGCAAAAATCCGGGAACATAACACCGATATGATGGAAACTAGGGCGGCAACAGTGGAACAAAACACTAGGCGAGAGGCCGAGCCTTCCACCCTTTACCAAGTATATAGGTGCATTAAGATAACAAGATAATATAATGATATCCCAACAAGTAAAATAAATGTTCCAACAAGGAACGACCTCCAATCTTCACCTGCAACTAGCAACGCTATAAGAGGGGCTGAGCAAAGCAGTAACATAGCCAATCAACGGTTTGCTAGGACAAGGTGGGTTAGAGGTTTGACATGGCAATTTGGGAGGCTTGAAAGCAAGTGGTAGGCATCGTAGCATTGGCATAGCAAAAGAGCGAGCAAACTAGCATAGCAAAGATAGTAGTGATTTCGAGGGTATGATCATCTTGCCTGCACAGTTGTCAGAGTTGACTAGATCCTAAAAAGCAAACTCAACGGGCTCCTCGTTAGCGAACTCGTCTCCCGGCTCTACCCAAACAAGACAAACAAGCAACAAGGACACAATCAACCACGTGCAACGATCAAACAAGATGATGCAAAGATGATATGCTATGCAGGATGCATATGCAAGATTTGACAAGGGATGCATGAACCTGGCCTCAACTTGGGAATCCAAGTGTGCCACTGGAAAGATGAGATGAAATCGCTTCAAAACGATATAAAGAACGCCGGAATCGGAGTTACGGTTTGGAAATGGCAAGCAATTCAAATATGACACCGGTCTGCGATTTACAGCAAGTAGCCATCTAAATTCAACGAGATGAACATGCTACAGCACCCAAACATGACAAAAAAATACATGGCAGGGATGCATTAATGATGCTTAACAAAAGTCTAGCACTGAGCTACGCCCAATTCATCCATTAACAGGTTCAAACAAGCATGACAAAAATGCATATGACAAACAGATTTCAGACTTAGTGAAATTAACACTTGTCTGGAATTACAGATCAGGTAGCACTCTTCGGAGCAACAAAACTACATGCTAAAGGACCTGGACATGTCAAAGTAAAGCATGGCATGGAGCTACTCAAAGAGCTTAACAAAAGTCCCTTAGTGACCTTGAGCCAAAAGGGATCAGAAAATACAATTACAAGCATGTGAACATAGCAAAAACATCATCAGTTTTAAGACTTAGTGAAAACTGGCACAGGCTAAAACATATCTCAAGTAGGCATGTTTACGAGCTCGGTGCACTCACTACAGAGCAAGTCATGATAAGCTAAGCATACACCCATCAAGAATACACAAAATTCAAGCTAGACATGGCAAGAACAATAGCATAGCATGCACGGGTCAACTACAACATCATCGGCAAAATTGCAAACAAGTTGACAATCTGCCCAGATTCACAAAGTAGCAAAAGTAGAGCTCGATTGACTCAAGCTAGGTTGCTCAATAATTGCAAACAAAGGCATGGATGGATAGAGCACTACAAGATTAACAAAACATCCTTACTCATCATCCTCAAAAGAGGCACGGATCACTAGGAAACAACAAGAACATATGGCAATATGAGATAAACAGCTCAAGGACTTAGTGGAATTGCTAAGTCCCTGAAAACAGAATTACCTAGTGCCTCACTTGGCAAACTTCTGCTAGTCACCACACACATCACAAAATTACATGGGTTGCACCTCTGGAAAGATGGCAAAACCCTTAACAAAACATATGTAGAACTCATGGGCATATCATGCACACAATAATCATGGCAAAAATGACAAATATCTAAAATGGAGTAGCAAATCTGTAAAATTATCTCAAGTAGCCCTCTTCTAACAGCATTTTGAGCATCAAGATGAACTCAAATGAAAATGATGCAATGGAATGAAATGATGTACTCTCTGAGATGAACATTTTGATATGCTATATGCCCAAATCGGAGCTACGAAAGCAAAGTTACGAGGCTATGAACATAGGCACTTGAAACCGGGAAATGTCGAGGACTTAGACGAATTTGACCTCCGGATCTAGGTTTTGACGACGGCGCGCGAACCGAGGTAGAAATCCGGCGAGGTGGCGGCGGCTCCGGCGAGGGAAGTCGATGGGGAGGCCGGGAAGGAGCGGATCCGGCCCCCTCTCGTCCCGATCCGGCGAAGGCGGCGGCTCCGGCCGACTATGGCGGCGAGGGGCGCGCGGCGGCGCTGGCGCCGGCAAGCTGCGCGGCGGCCGGGGCGAGATCCGGCC
>NC_041382.1:355299281-355309246 GCF_002162155.2 Triticum dicoccoides | reverse complement strand
GATGGGCACGGGAGGGCCTCCCGCGGGCTCGGGCGGGCCTCGGGCGGCGGCGGCGATGTGGGGCTTACCTGGGCCACGTGGCGGCGGCTGGTTGGCGGCGGCGGCGGCCGGACAATGTCCGGATTGCAGGATTTGGCCGGCGGCGACGGATGGGGTGCATCTAGGGTTTCAGAGAGAGGAGATCCGCGAATTTTGGGAGGGGACTTTAAATAGAGGTAGAGGGAGCTAGGAGAGTCCAAATAAGGTGCGGTTTTCGGCCACGCGATCGTGATCGAACGCTCTAGATGATGGAGAGGGTTTTTGTTGGTTTTGGGCCAAATTGGAGGGGTGTTGGGCTGCAACACACACGAGGCCTTTTCGGTCCCTCGGTTAACCGTTGGAGTATCGAACGAAGTCCAAAAGATACGAAACTTGACAGGCGGTCTACCGGTAGTAAACCAAGGCCGCTTGGCAAGTCTCGGTCCAATCCGGAAATGTTTAATCTCCACACACGAAAGAAAGGTAGAAATGGCCACCGGAGGAGAACGAAGCACCGGAATGCAAAACGGACAACGGGGAAAATGCTCGAATGCATGAGACGAACACGTATGCAAATGCAATGCACATGATGACATGATATGAGATGCATGACAATGACAACAACACACGGAGACAAAGACCCGAACCCGAGAAAAATAAAATAACTTAACGCCGGAAACGGCAAGAGTTGGAGTACAAATTGGGAAAGTTACATCTGGGGTGTTACAGTAGGTTTCACAGATGCTGAGAAGGTGCGCTTTGCTGCACATCAATTGGATGGACCCGCAGCCTCATGCTGGGAGAATTACACCGCCACCTTCCCCATAGCCAATGTCACATGGGATCAGTTTCATCAAGCTTTCCGCATAGCCCATGTCTCAACTGGAGCTATGAGCATGAAGAAGCGTGATTCGCAACTTACACCAAGGAAATCAAACTGTGGGGCAGTACGTGGATGAGTTTAGTAAGTTAGCTCGTTATACCCTGGATGATGTGGCCATAGATGCCGCAAAGCAGGAGAAGTTTATGGAAGGGTTGAATGATGAGCTGAGTATGCACTTGATGGTGGCTACATTCACTAACTACCAGGAGTTGGTAGACAGGGCTCTTATGATAGAAGGCAAGCAACATCAGATAGAGAGCCGCAAAAGGAAGTATGGACAGGGGAAGTACAATTCTGGAGCTCAGCTAAAGCCTCGTTTTACCCCAAACTCGGGAGGACATACCCATCATACAGATGGAGGCCACACTCACAATGGAGGAAGTTCACATAACCATAGTGTCACTAAGAATGGTAATGGGAATGGAGGAAACAACGGTCAGAACTATTTCAACCCCACTACACCCGCCAAGAAGGATCTAAGTCACATTACTTGTTTCAAGTGCGGGAAGACTGGACACTACGCCATCGAGTGTCCTGAAGCAAAGAATGAAAATGGCAATGGAAGCTCAGGGAAGAAGCCAAGCCCTTTCACCAGAGGTCAGGTGAACCACATCAATGTGGAGGAAGTTGAAGATCAGCCTGACGCAGTGATTGGTCAGTTTTTGATTAAGTCATTTACCGCTCTCGTTCTTTTTGACACTGGTGCATCGCATTCTTACATATCAAGGGGATTTGTGGACAAGTTCAAGTTGCCAACCTTAGCCCTTAGTCACCCATGTTAGTAAGCTCGCCAGGAGCAGAATATATGGCCAGCCGATGGTGTGATCGGTTACCGTTAACCATTGGTAGCCACGTTTTCCCCTCAGACTTAATATTTTTGGAGTCACAAGGGTTGGATATAATACTACGCATGGATTAGCTATCGAAGTATGGAGGAAACATCGACTGTGCTAGCAAGTCGATACTACTCACCACCCCTGAGGGAAAGAGGATCAAGTATGTATCTAGGCATGTGCCAAGGAGGACCCAAGTGAATTCCCTCTCGGGAGTTGTTCAGGAAGAAGTGCCTATTGTGAGGGATTACCCAGATGTATTTCCAGATGAATTACGGGGCATGCCACCAGATTGAGACATAGAATTTTTGATAGAGCTATTGCCAGGCACCGGACCAATATCAAAGAGACCATATCGGATGCCCGCAAATGATCTGGAGGAAATTAAGAAGCAGATTAAGGAGTTATTGGAGAAAGGTTACATTCGACCAAGTTCATCACCGTGGGGAGCCCCAATGCTCCTAGTTGAGAAGAAGGATGGATCTTTGAGAATGGTTGTTGATTATCGAACATTGAATGAGGTGACGATCAAGAACAAGTACCCACTACCGATGATCAATGATCTATTTGACCAACTACAGGGAGCTAAGGTATTCTTCAAGATCGATCTTCGATCAGGATACCACCAGCTGAAGATCCGAGAATAGGATATACCTAAGACAACTTTTACCACAAGGTATGGGCTATAAGAGTACACGGTCATGTCTTTTGAATTGACTAACGCCCCTGCCTATTTCATGAGTATGATGAATAAGGTGCTCATGGAATTCTTGGATAAGTTTGTTGTGGTGTTCATTGATGATATATTGGTGTACTTGAAGAATGAAGAGGAACACAAGGAACATTTGCGACTAGTTCTCGAGAAGCTCAGGGAACTTCAGCTATATGCCAAGTTCAGCAAATGTGAATTTTGGTTGAAGGAAGTTGGATTTCTTAGACATGTTATATCAGGAGAAGGTATAGACGTAGACCTTACCAAGGTTCAGTCAGTCACTGAGTGGTTGGCACCCACCTTAGTAGGAGAGATCCGCAGTTTTCTGGGACTCGTAGGATATTACAGGAGATTCATTGAGAATTTTTCCAAAATTGTGAAACCCATGACGGAGTTTTTGAAGAAGGACACCAAGTTCACATGGACCGAGGAATGTGAGGCCAGTTTTCAGGAGTTGAAGAAACGTTTGGTTACAAACCCAGTACTAATTCTTCCGAATATATGCAAGGACTTCCAAATTTATTGTGATGCTTCTCGCCTAGGACTTGGAGGTGTACTTATGCAAGATGGAAGAGTTGTTTCATATGCCTCATGTCAGCTTCGACCTGACGAGTTGAATTATGTCACACATGATTTGGAGTTAGCAGCCGTAGTGCATGCACTCAAGACCTGGAGACATTTTCTTATTGGGAACCATTATGATGTGTACACGGACCATAAGAGTTTGAAGTACATTTTCACACAGAAGGAGTTGAATCTCAGGCAGAGGAGATGGTTGGAGCTAATAAAAGATTATGATATGAAGCTACATTATCACCCAGGAAAGGCCAATGTCGTAGCAGATGCCTTGAGTCACAAGAGTTACATCAATACACTCGTAAGCAGAGCATTACCGCAAGAGTTAGTCGACGATCTCAAGGAACTTTGTTTGGAGATAGTTCCAAGAGGATTTGTTGTAGCAATGGAAGTTCGCCCACATTACTGGGAAAGATTCGGGAAGCTCAGAAGGATGATAAGGAAATTGCTGAGATAAATGAGAAGATGAGCAAAGGAAAAGCCAAGGGTTTTCGTGAGGATGAGCACGAAACTTTATGGTTTGAGGATCGTGTATATGTGCCCAATAATGCGTACATCAGGAAGTTAATACTTCAGGAAGCTCATGACTCGCCATACTTGATTCATCCCGAAAACACCAAGATGTATTTGGATTTGAAGGAACGTTTCTGGTGGACATGTATGAAGAAGGATATTGCTGGGTATGTAGTAGTATGTGATGTATGTCAGAGAGTGAAGGAAAAACATCAGAAGCTAGCCGGATTATTACAGCCTATGCTGATACCCGAATGGAAGCAGGACAAACTTGCCATGGATTTTATCATAGGATTACCCAGGACACGATCGGGATATGATTCTATCTAGGCAGTAGTTGATCGCTTGACCAAACTGGCTCACTTTATACCCGTGAAAACCACTTATACGAGTGCGAAGTTGGCCAAGATATATATGACCAGGATCGTATGTCTGCACGGAGTTTCGAGGACCATCGTATCAGATAGAGGAACACAGTTTACCTCAAAGTTATGGAATCAGTTGCACCAGACTTTGGGTACCAGGCTAGAGTTCAGTACAGCCTTTCATCCACAATCAGATGGATAGACCGAGAGAGTCAATCAGATTCTGGAGGATATGTTGAGAGCTTGTGCGCTGGATTATGGATCTAGTTAGGACAATAATTTGCCCTACGCAGACTTCTCATACAACAACAGTTACCAGGCTAGTTTGAAGATGGCCCGTTTTGAAGCTTTGTATGGAAGAAGGTGCAGGACACCGTTAATGTGGAATGAAGTCGGAGACCGTCAGTTGTTTGGACCCGATTTGATTAAGGAGTTTGAAGAGAAGGTAAAGTTGATTCATGATAGACTGAAGGTAGCTCAGTCTAAACAGAAGAGTTATGCCAGTACTAAACACAAGGAGGTAGTCTACGAAATCGGAGACAGAGCATATCTCTGTGTGTCACTGCTCCGAGGAGTTAAACGATTTGGAGTTACGGGAAAGTTAGCCCCGAGATTTGTAGGACCATACTGAGTTTTGGAACGTATGAGAGAGGTGGCCTACAAGTTGGAGTTACCCGAAGGATTGTCGGGAGTTCATAATGTGTTTCACGTTTCCCAGTTGAAGAAGTGCCATGCTGAAATGGCCGATATTCCTCTAAGAGATACAGTGCCCATGGAAGCAATTCAGTTGGAAAGTGGCCTAACTTACAAGGAGAAACCCGTCAAGATTCTTGAGTTTGCCAGTCGAGTTACACGCAACAAGGTTATCAAGTTTTGTAAAGTTCAGTGGAGCCACCATACCGAGGAAGAAGCCACTTGGTAACGAGAAGAAGACCTACGGAAAGACCACCCACACCTATTTTCTAGCCAACTCGAATCCCGAGGGCGAGATTCAAGGGGGTAGGTTTGTAACATCCCAATTTTCAATTTGGATGTTATACATAGGTCATCATATGCATATCATATTTTATTTGCAATTTGGTTGTGATCCTAGAAATCTAAGCAACTCAAGGACCCAAGGAGAGAGTTGGAGGTTTCACAAATTTCATATTTGATTTTTTTTTCAAATTTGAAATTGAGGATCAATTTGATTTTAATATTTTCTCTCCAATTATTTCCAATAATAAAAATAATGAGAGAAGATAATATGACTTCTTCAAAAGAGAGGAATATTGGAGAAGAAATTTTAAAATCAAATTAATATTTTATTGGTATTTTATTTGCTATTTTACTTGAAATAGAAAAATATGCATTTTTGAAATTTGCATTTTTAAGCCAGAAAAATGTTCATCTTGTCTTAAATATTAGATTTGGACGGTGAAAATTGTTTCTGGTATTTTTAGAATTTTTTAATATATTTTATTTGTATTTTTCTTTCGGGCGAAATTTATTAAAAAAACTTCGTTGCCCGGCTGGGCCAAAGGCCCAGCCGAGCCAGGCTAGCCCGCTCGCGCGGCCGCCTTCCTCGCGCGCCGCCATGTCCAAGTCGGCCTCCGGCAAGGAGACCGAGCCGCCGCCGACGACCCCTTGCCCAAGTCGGAGTCGCCCCCTTTAAAATCGGAGCTGCCCCCCTCTCCTCAACCGCCGCGGCCACAACCCGCCTCCCCATGCCAAGACGTGCCGCCACCGCAAGCCGTTGCCGCCGGTACCGCCGCTCGCCGCTATCGCTGCTACCGCGTCGCACCACCCCGCGCCGTCGCCGCCACCCGCTGCTGTCGCCGCTCGCCGCCGACGTCACCTCGCCCGCCGGACCCGCACCGAATCTCGCCGTAGACGTCGCCGTCGTTTTTCTCTGGTTAACCGGTAAAAACCGCTAGGTTTTCCTCGGTTTTCGTTCGGTTTATTTTTGGGTTAGGGTTTTTCTCGGTTCTCCCGATCGGTTCTATTAGAGGACGTTCGTCCGTTAATCCGCGGTAGCGAACATATTCGTTCTGTAGGGTTCTGTAGCGAACGTTTGTTCATTAGGTTTTCCTTTTTATTTTATTTTTTAGCCAGGGACCTATCCGCGAATACTTTTATCACAGATTAGTCCCTGATCTTCAAACCCTCGCTACTTTTTGCTTGTTCGTCCAAATCTAGTGAAACCAATGCCAAAATCGTCGTCTTGTTCCCCTCTTTCCAGATAATCAACTTGAACATGGTTTTGACAAATTAAAATTTGTTTTCAAGCAGATTTGATTTTGAACTTCTTTTGATCATAGTTTGGGTTTCGTAGCTCCGAATCGATTGTTTCTTTTTGCAAATCGAAGCCCTTCAGTTGAACTTTCAGTTTGGATCTTTTATCTTGAGTTTTACCTTTGCATCTTATTCTTGAGTGCTTATGTATGCTATTGTTTATTCACGATAGAGTTTCTGGAGTGCGAGGCTTGCTACTATGAGTCACTAGGGTTTTCAGATCGTCAGCAAGGCAAATAACACTTTGATCATATCCCTTATTACCCAGTTTTTATGCATTAGTTTCAATCCTCAAACACTGCATTGTAGGGCTTGAATACTTGTGGGCATTGGAAAGTAGTTGATGAGGTAGGAACCTATTGCCCTTTTATTCAAACCTTGGGAGTTACTACGTTATGCTTATACTGCTATGCTATACTTGTAGACGTGGTTTGGTTTGAGTGATCCATGACAGTTGTGAGAGTTTAAATTAATGGTTAAACTTACGGTGGCAACATTAACACACATCTGGGTGGATTGGTTGAGGCACCCTGGAGCACCCAGCGGTTTTCTAGGCACCTGGAGCAATCCTGTCTTGTCCTAGGATATCCCAGAGTACCCGTGAGATCATCCTATGGTTTGCCACCCAGGCTCAAAGGGATCTTGAGATTATCCATGCTAGAAACTTCCGTGTGCATCCACAAGACATTATGGGCTCTGGCATAGTTGAGTAAGTTATGTGACCTCTTTTAGTGGTAGGCTAGCAGATGTAGGGGATGTAGGTGGTACTGTCTGCCCAAAGTAAAGAGTTAATGCTTCTGAAAGACCGTGTCTCGGTTATCCGTTTCTCAAACACCATGTAGTGCGAGAAATCCAATGGAGGAGATTGATTCTTGTGGGGAAAAGTGCACAAACCTTTGCAGAGTGTACAAACTAATCATGGTTAGCCGTGTCCCCGGTTATGGAAATCTTGAGTATCTGGTTCTTGAATTATTGATTTGATCGTATCTCTTTAGTTAATTAATTTGTTGGGTTATACTTATTATTTTGGGATTGAGTTGGAGGAACCTTCTCAATGTTTTCAACAAACTTGTAGTTAAATAAAATGTATTCCTTTGTTGTAGCGAAAAATTAGCTTTATGCAAATAATAACCATAGAGCCTCCACCAGCCATATATGCATGTAGTGATAGTTGTTTTTTGTTCATTGCTCTATAGTGTTCTCTTGCCCAAATATTCCATTTGCTGACCTACATAGGCTGCAACATATTATGTTGCAGAGTTTTCAGACGAAGAGTAAGCTGCGCTAGGTCGTTGTCGTGCACTCAGCTATGCCGTTGGAGTTGATGGACTCATTTACCCTCGAAGCTTCCGCATATATCTTATTTAGATGGCCTTCAGCCATATTATTGTATTAAGTACTCTCTTTGAGATATTCGATGTAATAAGTGTGTGATTGCACTCTGTTATAAATCCTCGAGTACTGTGTGTGTCAGCATTACCGATCCAGGGATGACACTTATGCACAGAGATTTGACCGTTTGAGGTCGGATCGCTACAGTCACTTACCTCTTGAACTAGAACATAAGGCATACTAGGCTATTAAAGAGCTCAATTGAGATTTCAAACTTGCCAGTGAAAAGAGGTTATTTGACATTAGCTTGCTTGATGAATGGAGAACCCAAGCCTATGAGAATGCAAGTTGTTTAAACAAAAAGTTAAAAGATGGCATGATAGAAGGATACAAAAGCGCGAGTTTAATATAGGTGATTATGTTTTGCTATACAACTCTCATCTAAGATTTTTTGCAGGAAAGCTTCTCTCCAAATGGGAAGGTCCTTATATTATCGAGGAGGTCTATCGCTCTGGTGCCATAAAAATCAACAACGTCGAAGGCACAAATCCGAAAGTGGTAAACGGTCAATGAATCAAACATTATATCTCAGGTACTCCCATAAATGTTGAGACCAATATAATTAATACCATCACACCGGAGGAGTACATAAGGGACACTTTCCAGAATGTTTCAGACTCCAAAAAGGAATAGGTATGTGGTACGGTAAGTAAACCGACTCCAAAATGTTTCCAATGACAAATTTTCTCTATTTTGGAATATTTAAAGAATTAGGAGAATTAAAAGTAGTCCGAAAGAGACACAAGGCGTCCACAAGGGTGGAGGGCGCGCCCCCCGTCCATGTGGCCACCTCGTGTGCCTTACAGACTCCGTTTTCTTGCACGATACTTATTTTGCTTGGTAGAAATTCATTACATAATCTTCCGAAGGTTTTGACCACCGTACCACGACAAAATCCTCTATTTTCGTTTTGAGTTGTTCCCGCGGCAGATTTGGAGCAAGATGTCGTCCCAAGATTCGGAGGGAGAGAGATACATGGCTGATTGTATCACAAACCCAAAAGTATATGGGGATGTGGAACATTAAGCTTGGACCACAGAGGAAGAAGAAGACTATGAGCCAAAGGAGAAGGAGGAGACAAGCTCCGACGAAGAGGACGATCTACTACCTCAACCTGGCGATATGCATGTGGAGTTCAAGAAGTCAAGCCTCCCTAAGGTCCAATCTATCCCACCACATTTTTCCCAGGACAGTAAGGCGGCATTATGCAAAAAGATAATGACACTCGAGCTCGAGAATGAGGATCTGAGGGAGGAAAACTTTAGCCTCAGACGCAAGCTAGAGAAGAAGAAGGCAACAACTCCTTCATCACCACCTCCGAAGAAAGAGACATAAATACATGGGTATGGGCACTCCCCTTGGAAACTGCCAAGCTTGGGGGAGTGCCCCGGTATCGTATCACCAGCACATATTTATCTTTATCGTTTTTCCTAGTTTGATCCTTTTGGTTATATCTTGATCTAGTATAGTAAAGTTTTAGTTTGATCTGGCTTTGAGTTTTGCTTTATGTTCCCTCTATGTGATCGAGTCCGTGAGATATATAATAAAGAGTAGTTTTGAGATAAGGGCTTTGTTTTCTTGCTTTGATCTTGAGGGAATTAAATAAAATAAAGAATAAAAAGAAATAAAAGGATCATATATTGATCTTATGGAGAGTAATGACTTCACATATAAAGAGTATGATGACTAAAAAATTGTTGAGAGTTGACAAACATAGTTTTGGTCATTGTTGCAATTAATAGGAAGTAATAAAGAAAGAGAGGCTTCACATATAAATATACTATCTTGGACATCTTTTGTAATTGTGAGCACTCATTAAAATATGACATGCTAAAAGGTTGATGTTGGACAAGGAAGACAACATAATAGGTTATGGTTTCTTATATCCGAATAGAAGTTATATTGTTTTGGATCATCCAACTTTTTGAGCTTGCCTTTCCCTCTCATGCTAGCCAAATTCTTTGCACCAAGTAGAGATACTACTTGTGCTTCCAAATATCCCTAAACCCTGTTTTGCCATGAGAGTCCACCATACCTACCTATGGATTGAGTAAGATCCTTCAAGTAAGTTGTCATCGAGGCAAGCAATAAAAATTGTCTCTAAATATGTATGATCTATTAGTGTGAAGAAAATAAGCTTTATACTAACTTGTGATATGGAGGAAATAAAAGCGACGGACTGCATAATAGAGGTCCTTATCACAAGTAGCAATATAAAGTGATGTTATTTTGCATTAAGGTTTTGTGCATCCAACCATAAAAGCTCATGACAACCTATGATTCCCTCTGCGAAGGTCCTATCTTTTGCTTTATCTTCTACCCTTATACAAGAGTCATGGTGATCACCAACTTTCCTTTTTACACTTTTTCCTTTGGCAAGCTCTATGTGTTGGAGAGAT
>NC_041382.1:355272781-355298879 GCF_002162155.2 Triticum dicoccoides | reverse complement strand
ATTCAGATGTAATTTTTCATAAAGTATTATTGTTGACATTACCCTTGAGGTAAGAGATTCGGAGGCGAAACTATAAGCCCCTATCTTTCTCTGTGTCCGATTGAAACTTTGTACCCATAAGTATCGCATGAGTGTTAGCAATTGTGAAAGATTATATGATAGTTGAGTATGTGGACTTGCTGAAAAGCTCTTTAATTGACTCGTTCTGATGTTATGATAAATTGCAATTTCTTCAATGACTCAGATCATAATTTGTCAGTTTTCAATAAAGTTTCTGAATCATACTTTACCTTGTGAACGAATTGTTACTTTAGCATAAGAAATTATATGGCATTATATGTTGTTGTCCTAAAGATGATCATGATGCCCTCATGCCCGTATTTTATTTTTATCGACACCTCTATCTCTAAGCATGTGGACATATTTATCGATATCGGCTTTCGCTTGAGGACAAGCGAGGTCTAAGCTTGGGGGAGTTGATACGTCCATTTTGCATCATGCTTTATATTGATATTTAATGCATTATGGGCTGTTATTACACATTATATCACAATACTTATGCATATTCTCTCTTATTTTACAAGGTTTACATGAAGAGGGAGAATCTCGGCAGCTGGAATTCTGGGCTGGAAAAGGAGCAACTCGAGAAGTCCTGAAACTTCACGGAGCACGTTTTTGGAATAAATAAAAAAATATTGGGCGATGAAAGTACCAGAGGGGGGCGACCAGCCAGCCACAAGGGTGGAGGGCGCACCCTATCCCCTCAGCGCGCCCCCCGACCTTATGGGCCCACTGGCAGGCCTCCGGGGCCCATCTTTGGCTATATGGTGTCTTTTACCCTGGAAAAAAATCAGGAAGAAGTTTTCAGGACGAAGCGCCGCCGTCTCGAGGCGGAACCTGGGCAGAACCAATCTAGGACTCCGACAGAGCTGTTCTGTCGGGGAAACATCCCTCCAGGAGGGGGAAATCATCGCCATCGTGATCACCATCAATCCTCTCATCGAGAGGGGGGGCGATCTGCATCACCATGTTCACCAGCACCATCTCCTCTCAAACCCTACTTCACCTCTTTTATTCGATCTTGGTCCCAAAACCTCAGATTGGTACGTGTGGGTTGCTAGTAGTGTTGATTACTCCTTGTAGTTGATGCTAGTTGGTTTATCCGCTGGAAGATTATATTTTCAGATCCTTAATGATAATTAATACTCCTCTGCTTATGATTATGAATATGCTTTGTGAGTAGTTACGTTTGTTCCTGAGGACATGGGAGAAGTCTTGTTATAAATAATCATGTGAATTTGGTATTCGTTTGATATTTTGATGAGATGTATGTTGTCTTTCCACTAGTGGTGTTATGTGAACGTCGAGTACATGACACTTCACCTTTATTTGGGCCTTGGGGAAGGCATTGGGAAGTAATAAGTAGATGATGGGTTGCCAGAGTGACAGAAGCTTAAACCATAGTTTATGCATTACTTCGTAAGGGGCTGATTTGGATCCATATGTTTCATGCTATGGTTAGGTTTACCTTAATTCTTCTTTCGTAGTTGCGGATGCTTGCGAGAGGGGTTAATCATAACTGGGAGGCTTGTCCAAGGAAGGGCAGCACCCAAGCACCGGTCCACCCACGTATCAAATTATCAAAGTAACGAATGCGAATCATATGAGCATGATGAAAACTAGCTTGACAACAATTCCCATGTGTCCTCGGGAGAGCTTTGCTTTATATAAGAGTTTGTCCAGGCTTGTCCTTTGCTACAAAAAGGATTGGGCCACCTTGCTGCACCTTAGTTGCTTTATTTTACTTGTAACCCATTACGATTTATCTTATCACAAAACTATTTGTTATTGATGATTTCAGTGCTTGTAGAGAATACCTTGCTGAAAACCACTTGTCATTTCCTTCTGCTCCTCGTTGGGTTCAACACTCTTATTTATCGAAAGGACTATGATAGATCCCCTATACTTGTGGGTCATCAAGTAGTACATGTGCAATGGCCTCGGCCAAATTGGTGAGACCCAATACTTCAAATCGGTCGGTCAGAGATGAGTTCGGCGGAAATCTATCCCTAAGTTTTTGCATCAAAACTAATCTAGAGGAAGTTTTGGTTGGATAGAATGATCTCAATCATGGCTAGAAACATGGCATTAACCTTTGTGCAGGAATCGAAGTTAAGGAATACATAAAGGGGTCGAGTTCATACCCTAACTCGGCGATAAACTCGCTATGGCAACAATGGCGGCGAAGATTCCCATGGACGGTGGCGAAGACCAGCGGCAGGAGGGCGCTAGTGACGACGGAGACGATCCGGAGACTAGGAGGGGTGGTAGAGCTGGGCAGGTGCGGTTGGAGCTTTGAAGTAATATCCAAATTTCAACCCGCAGATATATATACCCAGCCACTGTCGGTGTGACCGAGTGGAACAACTCGTCTTGGGTTATTGATCTTCTCCAACTAAACTCCATTGGCATTGAACTTGCGTTCAAAACAAAGACCTTGATTCTTCCGGTGCCTTCCTTCCTTGCGTACAATTTCCTCAAATTGCTTACTTCCGGCAAGGCTCTTGTAAACACCTTTCTCTATAATTCCCTTCAATAAGCTATTTCCTAGCTCAATTGTAACTTGGCTAAGAGAATCATTAGTGGAATCAAGAGAACTACTAGAAGCAACAATATTGGATTTAACATGATTATTATTACTACTAGAAGAAGAGTCTTTCTTACTCTTGTTGCTAGATTTTACTTGTGGTATGTAAGTAGACAAGAGAAAACACTTGGCAATGTAAGAATAACTTTTCTTACAAAGATCATCATTGATTGCTTTTAAGAACCCATGCTCTTGCTCTAGATTGTGCTTTTCAAAGCGTAGCTTCTCATGAGTCTTTAAAAGCTCTCGATGAGCCTCTAAGGTAGTTTCATGAAGCTAACTTCAGAGTGTTTAGTTCTTTAGTTAGACGCTCAATTTCCTTCTTATCATTGTCAGTCGTTTCATCTTGATTAGCATGATTAATACCGGTTTCATCATTGTTTTCATAACTAGAGTTGTCAACAAGTAAATCATCATCACCTAGCAAATCATCTTCATCACTATTGAAATCAACATACTCGGGGTGTGCTACCTTGGGGCCTTTAGCCATGAAGCATCTTCTAATCCCTTCATTTGGTGAATCAAATATGTCGTAGGAGTTGGATGACACAAGTGCAAGACCGGCAACACCTTCATCTTGAGTATATTATGAGTTAGAGTGATAGCTTCTCTCGGAATATTTGTTGGAGTTGCAACCGGATACCCATTCACCAACATGAGCTTGATGTCTTCGTCTTGTGAAGCTCTTTGATGACTTGTCCTTCCTTTCCGAATCGTTGCTTCTGCGAGAGGGTCTTCGTTCATAAAGATCATCTCTACTCCTCTCTCTTGGTGGTGATTTATCTCTTTTACTTCTCCTTTTAGGTGAGTCTTCTCTTCTTTTGTAGGGAGCTGTACACTCACTAGGGTAGTGTCTGGGTCTTCCACAATTGTAGCAATTGCGATCACGATTAGAAGATCTTTTGTCATTTTAGGACCTAGACTTGGAACTTCTCTTTTTGCTTCTACTCTTGTAGAACTTGTTGAAGTTCTTCATCATTAGGCTCAATTCTTCATTGAAGTCCTGTTTCTGACTTGATGTTGTAGGAGCACCACATGTAGTTTTGTAAGCACCACTACACTTCTTGTGAAGCTCTTCCTTATCCTTGAGTGACATCTCATGAGCAACTATTCTACCAATGACTTCCAATGGCTTGGGATCTTTGTAATTGGGCATCATTTGGATCAAAGTACACATGGTATCATATTTTCCATCCAAGGCTCTTAGGATCTTCTTGATGATGAATCTTTCAGTCATCTCTTCACTTCCTAAGCCGGCAATCTCATTTGTGATGAGAGCAAGCCTAGAGTACATTTTAGCGACTCCTTCACCATCCTTCATCTTGAACTTGTCAAGTTGACTTTGAAGCACATCCAATTTGGATTCCTTGATGGACTCGGTACCTTCATGCATATCAACCAAAGTGTCCCAAATTTCCTTTGCATTCTCAAGACAACTGAGTTTGTTGAATTCTTCGGGGCACAATCTGTTGAAGAGGATATCACAAGCTTGAGCATTGTATTGCAACATCTTCAATTCTTCCGCGGTTGCTTCATGATTTGGTTCCCTTCCATCTTCGAAGAATTCACCTTGCAAACCAATACACATAATAGCCCAAACAGCGGGGTTATGTCCAAGAATATGCATTTTCATCTTATGCTTCCAAGTAGCAAAATTAGTACAGTCAAAGTAAGGACCTCTACGGTGGTAATTTCCCTCGTTAGACGCCATATTCTCCTAGGTTGTGAAACCAAGGTTATGATCATCAAAGCTATGTGTAACACCCCAGTGTCATGCTACAGTAATCACCCCCTAATGGTGGCCATGTCATCATCATTACTATGCAAATTTCCAGTTAATAAATATCAAAGTCAAATAATAATTTTATAAAACAGTAAATTAAAATGTTCCTTAGGTTCAAAATTTTCACTACATAATTGTCATGCATTAACAAACATTTTTGGAGATATTTAAAATGCCCTTGGGTATTGTAAGAGTGGACCAACAGCCAATAAATTGGCCTGTTCATTTTTTATAAATAGTTGAACACTCCCACATGCTTTGAAACTTTTTATACCAAACCAGAATATTGCCCTGTAATTTTGTGCCAAGTTTCATATGTAGCAAAAATTATTTACTAGCTAAACTAGATGCGAAACAGACGAGAAAAAAAATAGGATGAAAATAAAAGGCCTGGTACTGTGCGCAACTGGGCCTAAGTGCCATAGTGCACTTTGGCCCAGCCCGGCAAGGCCTTCTCCTTCCTCATGTTACAGGAGGAGGCAGTGCCATGGCGTGGCTCACGCACGCCCGTCCACACGCCCGATTAGCTCGTGTCGAGCATCCATGACACATCGAGAAGGATAAGATCCCGTCATCGCTGTAGACAAACCCTAGCCCACAAAATTCCCCTCTCCCACTCACGTTTCTCCTGAGAACCTCGTGCCCAAGCTACCGTCGATGCGCCGTCGCCGTCCCCGTGGCCACTAGCCTCCCCGGCGACCGGGAGCTTGTCCAGGGACTTCCTAGTCACCGACTCCGTCATCTCCGTGCATCCGTTCGACCGGAGCCGCACTATACGCTGGGGATCAAGCTGATTTTCCGCCACGGCCGTCGTCTCTCGTCGTCGAGCTCGTCGCATCCGGTCGCCCCCGCGCCTCCAATCGATCTCCTCGGCCGATTCCACCCCTTCCCCCCTTCAATCTCTGTCTCTTTACGCCATTGTTCGCCATCGCCCGAACCCCCGTGTATGTGTACGTGTGTGCGTGTAGTTGCTGCTCCTGACCTGTCGCTATTGTTGCTGTGCGTGCACGCCCATGTGTGGCCACGTCGCGGCTTGCTGCTGTGGTGCACTCCAACGCATGGCCTCGGCTTGCTGCTGCTCCGTTTGCTGCTGCCGGCCGCTGCTGCACCCTACTCCCGTCACGGCTTGCTGTTGAGCCGGCGCCGCTGCTGTTAAGTGCTGCTGCCGCTCCTCCTATCCCACTAGCTAGTGCTGCTGCTGCTACTTGCTCATGCGTCTGCACTGATTGTGGCCATGGTCATGGCCATTGTGCGTGTGTAGTGTGTACGTGCGTGAGTACAAACACGGCTGGCTATGCCGCCGGCCGGCCCCTGGTTTAATTAGGCTAGGCTTAATAGTAGTACTAGTTTAGTTTTAAGTTAGTCTATTAGTAGGTGACATGTAGGCCCCCTTTAATAAGTTAGGTTTATTTATTTGTTTAGGTGAATAGTATATGACATGTGGGCCACACCTGCCCTTTTGACTAGTCAAGTTGACTTGGTCAATTCGAATTAATTAAATATAATAATTCCAAAAATTCTAGAATATTAGTAAATCATTGAAAAATAATAAAAAATAATTCGTAGCTCGGATGAAAAAGTTTTATACATGAAAGTTGCTCAGAACGACGAGACTAATCTGAATACACAGCCCGTTCGTCTGCCACACGTCTCTAGCATAGCGAACCTGCAACCGTCCACCTTCGTTTCATCTGTCCAAAAATGCCAAACTTTGGGAAAACTTTTCCGGATGTTTCCTCCCTTTGCCGGTATCGTGTAGTACTGCATTAGAACACCCCTAGCATTGCTTTTTGTCTTTTCATGCATAGTATTGATCTTGTTTGCTCTGTATTCATTGTTTCTTCCCCTTCTTCTTCTCCCCGGTAGACCCCGAGACCGCTGTTGATGTCCCTGTGATCGACTACTTCGACGACGACCCTTCTCCCCTTTCGTCGGAGCTTCCAGGCAAGCCTCCCCTGTGATCATCCCGATATCACCCATTCCATTCTCTCATGCTTGCATTAGATTTTGCTACTGTTATTGTTTGCTCCTATTCTGATGCATAGCCTGTTTATTGTAACTTGCTGTTATCTACTTGCTTATCCTATACTGTTTAGTATAGGCTAGGTAGAGACCCATCAGAGACCCCCACTTTGTCCCGACTGCCCCGCTGGATTATCAGCAGACCCGATCAACGGGATCGAAGACCAGGCCCCGGCACCGCACATCACTTTCCTTTAGTTGCTTGACACTACTGGGTTACTCTCGAGTGCCGAGGGTGAGACCTCATCAGCACTTCCGATGTTAACCTTGTAGTGTAGCTATTCGGTCATGGCCATCGAGGGTGATTTCCTCCTTAACCACTTCCGATACGGCTCTGTCGTGCAACCCCTCAAGTGTGAACCTCGAGGGTGGATCCTCTTACGTTCACCTTGATGATTACATCAAGTGGAATTCACCGGGGGTGATTCCTCGGGTTTTCCCCTTGGTGTTAGACACACAGTTACTATGGTTACTATGACTTTACACTGAACCATGTTACTAAAGATGGGTCGGCCCTGAGGGGTACCCGCGCGAGCTTAATAGCGAGTGATGTGGAGTCGGGTTGACCTGGAAGGTGCCCGCGAGACACTTACGAGGCGTGGCCGGGCATTCTTTGCCCTTGTCACAAGTAATCGAGACGGGGCGACATGGTCACATCTTTCGTTTGTCTCTGCTCGTGACCGCACTACCAAGACACTAACGGTTTGGATATTTGATCCGAGGGGCCGCTGGCCTGATAGCACTAACCATCACATGGGCATAGATGGGCGTTCTGCGTCGTATACATCAGCCGAAGCTTATTAGACGTCAGCGACTGAGCGGCGCGCGCTGGGTTGGACTAGTAAGCTCCTGCCTTTTTAAGGAGGTAGTTAGGTCTGCTCACCGGCCGCCCACGCAACGTACAGGAGTTCCCAGGGCGATGGCCCAAGACCCCTGGGGGCATAGGTTTAGTCCGGCGTGCTTGACCTCTCTTTTAAGCCTAGGTCGGGTTGCGGCGTATTGTTTGCCCGAGGCCGGGCATGACCCAGGAAAGTGTGTCCGGCCGGAGTTAATCGAGCGTGGTGGGTAAGTTGGTGCACCCCTGCAGGGAAGAAAACATCTATCGATAGCCTGTCCTACGGTAACGGACACTTGGAGTTGTATCCCGATCGATACAACTAGAACTGGATACTTGAGATGAGAAATGGATAGTATGGCTCTGGGATTGCTTTCTCGCAGGGAGTCGAGAAAGGATCTCTGGCCGAGGTTAATACACTACTACTACTTTACTTTATACTACTCTTATCTCTTTCGATGCTACAAGATGCCTGGAGCTTCTTGAAGATGCTAGTCTACGATAGGCTAGGCTTTCCCCTTCTCTTCTGGAATTCCGCAGTTCAGTCCACATATACTACCCATTTCATTGGCACCGATGCATATGTAGTGTAGATTCTTGCTTGCGAGTACTTTGGATGAGTACTCACGGTTGCTTTGCTCCCCTCTTTTCCACCTTTTCCGTTTTTCTCGGATGTTGCAACCAGATAGTGGAGCCCCGGATCCAGACACCACCACCGACAACTACAACTACCCCGAGGGCGCTTACTACTACGTGGAGGCCACCGACGACTAGGAGTAGTTAGGAGGCTCCCAGGCAGGAGGCCTTGCCTTTTCAATCGATGTTGCTTTTGTGCTAGCCTTCTTAAGGCAAACTTGTCTAACTTATGTCTGTACTCAGATATTGTTGCTTTCGTTGACTCTTGTGTTTTCGAGCTGATGTATTCGAGCCCTCGAGGCCCTGACTTGTAATATAAAGCATGTATTATTTTTAATTTGTGTCTAGAGTTGTGTTGTGATATCTTCCCATGAGTCCCTGATCTTGATCGTACACATTTGCGTGTATGATTAGTGTATGATTTAATTAGGGGCGTCACAAGTTGGTATCAGAGCCGGTTTCCTGTAGGTAGCCCCCTTTCCAACTCCTTGATCGAAGTCGAGTCTAGTTACTACAAAATACTTTTACTAACATGGCTGTGTGGCCTACGGGCCCACGTTGCCATTGGGTGGTATTATGATTTTTTACTCCTCGTCTATAATCTGGGACTCTGATCTCTCTTCTATTCCAGTTAAATGGTTTTACTAACTCGAACATTAGGATCTCGTGATCACATTCGCCCGGAGAGCCCCTTATTTCAGATGATCGCCTGCTGCATCAGAAGATTCCGAAGATACTCTACAATATTCTCGTGAGACATTGTGCCTGTTGCCTTTGCAATTCCCTACCACCGAAATATCCTTATGGATAACTACACACCCTTGCCAATCTTCCATTCTATCCCATTGATCTTGTTATTACAAGATGCCCTGAACTGCTCTCCGTTGTTCCGAGAATCCCTTGAGCTTACTGCCTTGCAGTTCCTTGTCACCTGAATACCCATATGGATAACTTTGTGCACCTATCGAGTATCCGCGCATCCTTAGTTGATTCTTGTACTTCACAAAAGTCTTCGTAATACCATTCGTTCTTGTGAAAATCCTCAACAACCTATTGTTCTTGAATTTCTTGCTTGCTTGCATTATGGTTAATACCATAAGTCTAGTAATCTATTGTCATCCTTTGTATTTATCATTTTGAGTCCGTTGATACAATTTGTTGTGAATGCTCACAATCCTCAATCAAATCCTAGAATTCATCCTTCCGGCTCAGACGTCATTTTAACAGGTGCTGGATCTCGACCAATCAAATCGCCATCGATTGTATCCCTAAGGCTATTCTACCTATGCATCCCTAATCAGAGCATTGCTTCTGATCCCTTGTCTTGGAATTCATAATTCCTTTGCAACTGAGCTTTGAGTTAGTCAGTTGTTTCTATAATATGATCTCCTTGCATTCTTTCTTCCTCTGATAGAGTACCCATACTCGCATCAGCTCCGTTGTAGACCATAAGATTCCTTGTTGGATTATTATCCGGCAATGTCCTTCTTATTCAACATCTCATGCGCTCTTCCCCTGATACATATTGCCTTCGGTAAATTGTATCCTTTGCTTATTGTCAACCATGCTCTGCTATTGAGCTGATGTTATATGCTCTATAAGTTAGTGGTATATGTTCCTAAGATAACCCCTACGGGTTGAATATATGCCTTCCCTAATCAGTGTGAACTCGAAAGAGATGCGAGTCATCCTCTTCTGGTGCTTCACCGGATAAATCTTTCTCACTAAAAATTCTTCAAAAATGAGGAGTGAATGAAAGGTTATGCATTGTAGAAGTGGGAGTCGACCTTGAACTTTGTGTTCATGCCCATGGACCCGATGTGGAACTTATCATGAAGCTTCTTGTAATAATATTATTCCCCTTGTTATAACTTCATCTTTTATCTATGCTTGGTCCTTTGCAACCGTGGTTCCGACCATGATTGTTTTTCTTTGATTCCATTTGTCGGACAAGTTAAAGCACTTCTCTTCTACAGATCAATGCATCTCTGCAACCTCTATTTTGATCTTCCTTCGAGTATTGCTCTCCAGTATCTCGAGAATAACAAAGAACCGTGTTGCTTCCTACGAGTCTTCATCTGGTATTGCTTCTCATCGATTTCAGATTTCCCAGGGTTTTGAGTTGTTAGTCACTTGAGAACGCCGATAAGTGAATCGATTCCACACTCTGATTATATAACTCTAAGTAATTTTTGTTGCTTACGAGTTTAATAATCCTTCAAGTCATTCCTAGCCTGATCGGCTATATCATTATCGTGCTAAATTCCAACTGTGCTACCCGGTCCTTCTCGGAGCACATTTTTTTAACGATGAGCTAAGCTCACGTCGATCTTCCTCATCTTATCTTTTCGCCTTGAACAACAAGCTTGATTTCAAGTTTGTGTCGTATTCGTGGTTCCAATAACCTTTTGCTACATAATTCCTTTGACTTGATGTCATCGCCAATCGATTACATCTTCATGAAATCTCCTGACACATGTGTCGTGATCATCATCAACATCCTGATATGAATCGAATTCATGATGAGAAATACCATCCTTGCCCCTCGATGATTTGTGTTATCATCGACAACATTCTTGCCTCCCCGCCAACACAAACTTGTTCATATAAATTTTGGAAATACATCCTTTTTGACATGTCGATGGATTTTTGCTGAACCCATAGGCCACCTCCTCATCTTTTTTCTAATAAAATTGCATGAGGTGTTCTAGTAATTCCCGATGTATCCTTTGTGTTCCCAAGGTCCGGCCTTTACCTGATGACCATGTCAATGCTATCCCGAAGCATGACTGTGGTACTCCGAACATCATTAAGAAGCTTGGAGGCGCAATGCTAAATGTTTCTTGATCACTTATCCAAACACTGTTGTATGGGTAACGTCATGAATTTTCCTCTCCCCTTTAGCTAAATGGAAATCTACTTACTATCTTATCATGGATGTTATCCTCTGCTTGTCCTTGGGAAGGATATACTCTTAATATTTGTGTTTAAACACATTTTCCTTTCCATTGATCTGATTAAATTAATAATCATATTTTCCTTTCCATTGTTTTGTTTAACCCTTCTCGTGATCTATATGGTATAAGCAGTAATATTTCCCTACTTATGTAAACACCTTGGTGTACAACTCTGTCAGTAAGACCCTGTTACTATTGTTGATGACATTCTGGTAACCACCGACGGACGAGAACTTTGCCTATTGGTCCTCCTCGTTTCAGCGAGCCGGAAAATGGTTCTCTTCGTCCCTCGCCCTTGGTACCAACGTTGTTGCCAACATAACTGACATGCTATCCTCTGACATGCCTTGCTACCATGACCGTGCAAGGTGTCACCACTCTTTCTACTTTTAACCCACATGGTGGGCCCATAACCCACAGTTCCACAGGATCAAGACCACTATCATGTACACCCTTGTTGCCAAAGTTATTCCTCACATTGGCTTCATATGTAATTCACGAGCCACCTTCCTAGAGATGATCTACTCTAGTATCAGACACAATACTTTTTCTGATTGCTCTGAACCCCTTTCATCCTCTGTTTCAGGCAACGAACGATTGCTTGTCCACTTGAAGCTTCTCATGGCACTTTCTTACCTTGCTCTCGGTACTTTCTTAAGTTTCAATTCAAGAGATACGCTCTTCCACCTTCCTGTGTTATCTACCAGATAAGCAACCGTGTAGAGTTCCGTTCTTTTGAAGTTTCCCCCTTATCTTTTATATAAGTATGATGGAGATCTTGAAGGAAGAATGACAACTTCGTCATGATGCCATGAAGCGAGAAATAAAGACAGAAACGAAAAGGATCAACTTCTTCGAGAAGAGCAACCAACAATGAGAAGATCCGTTGAAATTTCGTAGCCAGAACTTTCCTCCTTATTCCACCTCTTAAATCTCGGGACGAGATTTCTTGTAGTGGAGGAGATTTGTAACACCCCAGTGTCATGCTACAGTAATCACCCCCTAATGGTGGCCATGTCATCATAATTACTATGCAAATTGCCACTTAATAAATATCAAAGTCAAATAATAATTTTATAAAACAGTAAATTAAAATGTTCCTTAGGTTCAAAATTTTCACTACATAATTTTCATGCATTAACAAACATTTTTGGAGATATTTAAAATGCCCCTGGGTATTATAACAGTGGACCAACAACCAATAAATGTTTTGCCTGATCATTTTTTATAAATAGTTGAACACTCCCAAATGCTTTGAAACTTTTTATACCAAACCAGAATATTTCCCTGTATTTTTGTGCCAAGTTTCATATGTAGCAAAACCATTTACTAGCTAAACTAGATGCGAAACAGACAAGGAATAAAAAAACAGAATAGGATGAAAATAAAAGGCCTGACACTGTGCGCAACTAGGCCTAAGTGCCACAGTGCACTTTGGCCCAGCCCGGCAGGGCCTTCTCCTTCCTCACGCTACAAGAGGAGGCAGTGCCATGGCGTGGCACGCTCCTCCACACGCCCGATTAGCTCGTATCGAGCATCCACAACACATCGAGAAGGATAAGATCCCCCTCGTGGCTGTAGACAAACCCTAGCCCACAAATATCCCCTCTCCCACTCATGTTTCTCCTGAGAACCTCATGCCCGAGCTACCGTCGATGCGCTG
Organism: Triticum dicoccoides; assembly: GCF_002162155.2. NCBI lineage: Eukaryota > Viridiplantae > Streptophyta > Magnoliopsida > Poales > Poaceae > Triticum > Triticum dicoccoides. The sequence continues at coordinate 355,286,336 of NC_041382.1, read as the reverse complement.
TCGCCGTCCCCGTGGCCACTGACCTTCCCGGCGAACGGGAGCTTGTCCAGGGACTTCCTAGTCACCGACTCCGTCATCTCCGTGCGTCCGTTCGACCGGAGCCGCACTATACGCTCGGGATCGAGCTGATTTTCCGCCACGGCCGTCGTCTCTCATCGTCGAGCTCGTCGCATCCGGTCGCCCCCGCGCCGCCAATCCACGTCTAAGAGCTTAGTGGTGAGCTCCTCGGCCGATTCCACCCCTTTCCCCCTTCAATCCGTGTCTCTTTACGCCGTTGTTCGCCATCGCCCGAACCCCCGTGTATGTGTATGTGTGTGTGTGTAGTTGCTGCTCCTGCCCTGTCGCTATTGCTGCTGTGCGCGCACGCCCATGCGTGGCCTCGTCGCGGCATGCTATTGTGGTGCACGCCCACGCATGGCCTCGGCTTGCTGCTGCTGGCAGGGCGCTGCTGCGCCCTGCTCCCGTCACTGCTTGCTGTTGCGCCGGCGCCGCTGCTGTTTAGTGCTGCTGCCGCTCCTCCAATCCCACTAGCTAGTGCTGCTGCTACTCTAATTGCTGCTGCTATTTGCTCATGCGGCTGCACTGGTTGTGGCCATGGCCACTGTGCGTGTGTAGTGTGTACGTGCGTGAGTACAGACACGGCTGGCTATGCCGCCGGCCGGCCATTGGTTTAATTAGGCTAGGCTTAATAGTAGTACTAGTTTAGTTCTAAGTTAGTCTATTAGTAGATGACATGTACGCCTCCTTTAATAAGTTAGGTTTATTTATTTGTTTAGGTGAATAGTATATGACATGTGGGCCACACCTGCCCTTTTGACTAGTCAAGTTGACTTGGTCAATTCGAATTAATTAAATATAATAATTCCAGAAATTCCAGAATATTAGTAAATCATTGAAAAATAATAAAAAATAATTCCTAGCTCGGATGAAAAAGTTTTATACATGAAAGTTGTTCAGAACAACGAGACGAATCTGAATATACAGCCTGTTCGTCTGCCACACTCCCTAGCATAGCAAACCTGCAACCGTCCCCCTTCGTTTCATTTGTCCGAAAATGCCAAACTTCGGGAAAACTTTTCCGGATGTTTCCTCCCTTTGCCGGTATCGCGTAGTACTGCGTTAGAACACCCCTAGCATTGCTTTTTGTCTTTTCATGCATAGTATTGCTCTTGTTTGCTCTATATTCATTGTTCCTTCCCCTTCTTCTTCTCCCCGATAGACCCCGAGACCGCTGTGGATGTCCCTGTGATCGACTACTTCGACAACGACCCTTCTCCCCTTTCATCGGAGCTTCCAGGCAAGCCTCCCCTTTGATCATCCTGATATCACCTGTCACGACCAGTTTTCCAATAAAATGTTTATTGAGAAGCCGATCTTTTGAGTCCAGTATGAGGAAAAATCCTCCTTACCGGTAGACAAAATTCTTGATACAGTAAGCCAATAGCATATAATATACTACATGGTCGAGCTAAGGCTGCTCAATAAATTATTACAAGCACGCCAAGAATTATACATAATAGCGGATATGACACAATGGTGTGGTGGCATACTACTGACTCGAGATAAAAGTGGTGGTGGAATATCACAGTGGAGTGGATAACACGACTCCTAAACTGGCAGCTCATCGAGCGTCAAGGTGAGGCTCGACGAATTTATTCAGGTAGCGGAAGCGGATATAATACAGTAACCAAATCCAGGATCACTCGAGACTGACTGGGACTCCCCTAGGCGTCGGACTCGCTATCGAACTCTTCATCCATGAGATCGCCTTCGTCAACATCTGGCCAAATCAACAAGCCAGGTGAGTACTTTGAAAGTACTCGCAAGTAGTTCGGACAAAAGATATAACAAATGCATGCATGAATGCGTCATGAGTAATTAGTAATGCACATTTGATTTAGTAAATAATGGCACAACATGCTAAATAAAAAGGGAGTCGGGTGGTAGTCTTCCCAAAATCCCAACAAAAAAAATAACTAAAAACCGATCGGGTGTCTGGAGCGACGCTTCGAAGGGTGAACAAATAAATAATCATGCCGCAGTCGGGCGTCTAAGCGACACCACGTAAAGGGCTTATATTGAAAAGTAACTGACATGCGTGCCACAGTCGGACGTTGGAATGACATTGCAGAAAGGGCTTATATCGCAAGTAAACAACAAGCGTGCCACAGTCGGACGTCTGATCGACATCGCAGAAAGGGCTTATATCGAAAGTAAATAATAAGCGTGCCACAGTCGGATGTCTGAGCGACATCACAGAACGGGCTTATATCGAAAGTAAATAACAAGCGTGCCACAGTCGGACGTCTGAGCGACATCACAGAAAGGGCTTGTATTGAGAGTAAATAACAAGCGTGCCACAGTCGGACGTCTGAGCGACATCACAGAAAGGGCTTAAATTTCCTTATTCATATATGATAAATTCACAAAGATATAATACTCATAAGAAATATTCAACACACAATAATAAACGGGTTAGTCCATCCACAGGAATAAACATTTAACCGGACTTAACACTCATGCGGTTCACCGGAGTTTTTTTTGTCACTGAGACAGACACTTGACAAGATAAGTTGAACACATTACTTGGACATGGATAAGATGATTCAAAGGATTTTTGACTCTGCAGAGTTTGTACTAAATTACCCACAGTCAACAGATTTCCGTAGTCACGAAGGACTAGTTCCGTTTACGGTATTTCGGCAGAAACACATCTAACCAGTACACACCCATCCCACCTCACGATGCCAGGAATCACCCTAGACAACGTTCAAGAAAAACTTTGAGACAGGGAGATCACAATTTCGAATAGCATGGGATCAAATTTATATACGCGCGCTCTAAGGGGTGCCCCCCTCTCGGTCCCAACCGGAAACACCCATGCCCCCTGACCGGATGACTGGCTTTAATCCAGGGCCATGGAACCCTCATCACGGCCTCTCGATTTGGTGTGTACCAGGAAAGCGGTTTGCAACTTACTAAGCCATATCCCTTGCGGAAAACATGTGGTAGTACAGGAAGGGAAAACGGATGGAAACTGGACTGATTCATGTTGACACTGGAGTCAAATAGTTTGGCATAAGACTGGCATGCTACACCACTGCCATCTCACCCATTCTCATGGCATCACATGGCCATGCAAACTCATATCCAACAACTTATGGATTTTTGAAACTCACTTGCCTCAACTTTGCATGTAATATGACATTCATCGAGATGCTCATAAACATGCCATGAAACTACTTAATGCAAACATGCCAAAGACACTCATCATATCAAAAGTTCAAACATTCTTGCCTGGTTCAGACTAGTCGGAGCCTAACTCGGTGAAGTTCGCGGTTCCGTCACCTCCTTCGGTATCTATGGTATAAAGAAACATACGCGCTAACGTAAATACCGTGAGGTGCACAAAAGAAATTCCAAATATTTTTCAAATAAATATGATAAAAAACTAGACAAAAATTTAAAGAGGACAGAAAAAGAATCAATCAAAAATCATTTTCTGTTTAAAAGTTATAAGGGTTTTAATCTAGGGACCTTTCTATAATGAAACAGAAACTTCTCAGGGTTGATTTTATAAAACAAAAGACGTTTCGTTTGAGAATACGCCGGCCCAGAGGGGAGACGTACTTCGGCAGAAGACGCTTTTAGAAAACGTTTCGTTTAAAAGAAAAGTGAGGCTGACGGGGGGGGGGGTCCCACCCGTCAGGTTTGAAATTTCAAACGGGGAAGAAACAGAGCTCGTCGGTGCCCGAGAGCTGCGGTGGTCGCCGGCGGCGATCCACGCCAAATTAGGAGGATCGGAGAGTACCTACGTGCTCAGTGTGTCCTTCCGCGTCGGTGGGTGGTGGTGGTGGTCGTCGGCGAGCACCACGTCGACGGCGTTCCTTGCTCCGATGGACGGCGGCTCGGGTGGAGTTGGATCTCGTCGGGGAGGGCTGGAGAGGTCAAATTGAAGCCTGGGTTAGATCACTGGGTGCTCGAGGAGACTACTGACGAGGTTTGGGCGGCGGGGATGGCCTCACCGGAGTGGATCGAGCTGGTGGCCGAGGCGGATCGGGGCGGCCGGAGTTGGGGGAGGAGACCTCCTCGAGGTCCTCCTAGTGGCTTGGCGGGGTCCTGGTGGGGTGCAGTGGTGGTGCGTGCTCGAGGGCGAGCTCGGGGCCCCTTTTTATAGGCGATCCGAGGCGGTGGCCGTGAACGGAGATCTCCGGCAATGGTTACGGCGGCGGAGAGCTTGGTCGGGGAGTTTAGGGAGTTGGGCGTCAACGTGGAGTTCCGCTGGTTCCGTTTAGGCGCTAAACGAGTTCAGGTTAGGTGCTTTGGGTGGGTTCAACGGAACGGGGCGGCGCGGGCCCGTCGGCGGCAAAGGGTGTGCCCTGTACTTGCCGGGCCACGACGACGGTGCTGCGGGGTGCGCTGGCGTGCATGAGGCCACGCGGAGGGCAAGGGAGCGATGGGCGGCGCCGGACGGCGTAGCGAGCTGGCACGGGCTCTCGCTGGTCGCCATGGGTGGCTCTGCCACTGTAGAAGCTGCCGGCGTCGGCGATGCTCGCCGCCACCGACACCTGCACCCGTCCAAGAGGGCGTGCGGTGCTCTGGCCAGGGAGGAGAGGCCGTGCGCAACGCGCCAGGGCGCACTGTTGATTGGTGACAACACTCTGACGAAAAAAGACACTGAATTTCTCTGAAACTCTGAATTTTCTGAAAGTGCAAAGTAACAGTGCCGGCCAAGTGTTCGACGAAATGATTTTGGCATGTGGGGAATTTTCCTTGAGCTGATTTTTGGTGGGGTGGCCTCTCATTACATCTGGGGGCTTCCTGAATTTTGGTAGAATTTTTGGAGAAGAGGAGATATGAATTTCACCAAATTTGACAAATCTGGTCCAAACTTGCAGAGGTTGAAACTTGAAAATTTTGAAAAGAAGAAGAGTGGATCTTGATGGATCTAGGTTGGGGGTGCTAAAGGCTATCCAGAGGAGTTGGTTTGAGACCAAAACTCAAAGGAAATTTGGTACTTCCTTTGTAAATCATCTAGGCTTAAAATAATTGACAGAATTGTTTTGGGGAATAGAATAAACGAAATAAAATCCAAAAATGGGTTGGACTTGTTGGAACAGAAAGTTTGGATTGCCCCAAAGTGGAGGGAGGGGTTTTGGGAGGATTTACCACAAGAGACATGGTAAAACCATGGGTGGTTTCAAAATAAGAGAAGCCCCAAAACTCATAGTGTTCCTTTTTAAAGAAAATAAATAAATTCCAAAAATATATTTGAGAAGGGAACAATCAGAAGAAAGGTTTTTAATAATCAAACACCAGAGTTGAAGAAGATACAAAAAATAAAATCCTTGCCAAGGGAAAAAGTTTTGAGAGAGAAAACTTTGGAAGAGATTAAATGACCTTCTTCAAAACCAACAAGGTTTTTGTTGAAAATTAAATAATTTTTTTTGGAGTGTCACAACACCTACCCCCTTAGGAAAAATCTCGTCCCCGAGATTTCAGCTGATCCTCAAATAAGTGTGGGTGCTCTGTCCGAAGAAAATCCTCTCTTTCGCAAGTTGCTTCACTCTCGGTGTGATTGCTCCACTGAACTCTGAAAAACTTGATGGTTTTCTGTCGTGTCCTCCTTTCAGACTCCTCTAATATTTTTATTGGATGTTCCCGATAGGTGAGGTCTGGCTGCACGTCAATGTTTTCATGGGATACTTGTTTTTCTGGGTTGCTTACGCACTTTCTCAACTGCGAGACGTGGAACACGTCGTGGACATCGGATAATTCTTCGGGTAATTCTAGCTGGTAGGCTACCATGCCTCTTCGTGCCACTATACAGAATGGTCCGATGAATCTTGGTGCTAGCTTTCCCTTAATTTTGAATCGTTGCAGGCCCCTCATAGGAGATACTCGCAGGTACACATACTCTCCGGTTTCAAAACTGACTCCATGATGTTTTTTATCGTAATAACTCTTCTGTCGGCTTTGAGCTGTCTTGAGTCGGTCCCTGATTAGCTTGACCTTTTCCTCGGCTTCTTTGAGCATGTCTGGGCCGAAGATACGGCTGTCTCCGGTCTCTGACCAATTTAGCGGGGTACAACATCTCCGCCCGTACAGAGCTTCAAATGGTGCCATTTGCAGGCTGGTCTGGTAACTGTTGTTGTATGCGAACTCTGCGTATGGCAAGCTTTCTTCCCAACTGGTTCCATAGGTGAGGACACATGCTCTCAGCATGTCTTCTAGAATTTGGTTTACGCGTTCAGTTTGTCCATCAGTCTGGGGATGGTATGCTGTACTGAAGGCCAGTTGAGTTCCTAGCGATTGTTGCAGCTGCTCCCAAAATCTAGAGACAAACTGAGTGCCTCTGTCGGATATTATAGTCTTTGGGACTCCATGCAGACAGACTATGCGGGAGAGATAAATCTTGGCAAGCTTCTAAGTGGTGTGGGCTGTCTTCACTGGAATGAAATGTGCCACCTTGGTTAATCTATCGGTGATGACCCATATGGCATCATTCCCGCGTTGTGACCGAGGTAGTCCGACAATGAAATCCATCCCTATTTCGTCCCATTTCCACTCAGGTATCTTGTTCGGTTGCAGTAGTCCGGCTGGTCTTTGATGCTCAGCTTTTATGCGTTGACAAGAATCGCAACATGCAATGAAGGTGGCTATATCCCTCTTCATACCGTGCCACCAAAATCTTTCCTGAATGTCCTTATACATTTTGGTTCCTCCAGGGTGGATCGAATATGGAGCGGTGTGGGCTTCAGCTAGAATTTGCTGTTTGAGGTCCTCTATATTTGGCACGCAGAGTCTGTCTCCGTACCATAATATTCCCTCATCGTCTATGACGAATTCCGAGGCCTTGCCCATACTCACCTTTCTTTTTATGCCTTCAATGCTGGGGTGTCCATGCTGAGCTTCTTTAATCCTCTCCACAAGGTTGGGTTGTACTTTCAAATTTGTTATGGTGCCTTCCGTGACCATCATCAAGTTGAGTTTGGCAAACTCTTGTTGGAATTCAGGTCTCAAGCCTTGCAGACTGTTGTCGTCCGAGCTGGGGTTCCGACTAAGAGCATCTGCCACTACATTTGCTTTTCCTGGATGATAGTGGATACCAACATCATAATCTTTTACCAATTCCAACCAGCGTCGTTGCCGTAAATTGAGTTCTGGCTGTGTGAAAATATACTTGAGGCTTTTATGGTCCGTGTATATTTCACAACGATTTCCAAGTAAGAAGTGTCTCCATTCCTTGAGTGCATGAATGACTGCTGCCAACTCCAGGTCATGAGTGGGATAATTTTCTTCATGCTTGCGAAGTTGTCTGGAAACATACGCGACTACTTTGCCTTCTTGCATCAATACGCATCCGAGACCCTTTCGGGATGCGTCACAATACACTTCAAAGTTCTTGTGTATGTCTGGCACAATTAATATTGGTGTTGTCGTTAATTTCCTTTTTAGTTCTTGGAAACTTTTCTCGCAAGCTTCCGTCCATTCAAACTTCTTGTCCTTCTTGAGTAACTGTGTCATTGGTTTTGCTATGGTGGAGAACCCTTCAATAAACCGTCGGTAGTATCCTGCCATTCCCAAGAAACTTCGTACATCCGTTACACTGGTTGGTGATTTCCAGCCAAGTACGGCCTTGAATTTTTCCGGGTCTACGGCAATACCTTCTTGGGTCAGTACGTGGCCTAGAAAACCTACCTGTCTTAGCCAAAATTCACACTTGCTGAACTTGGCGTACAATTGATGTTTCCTGAGTTCTCCTAGTACAACTCTGAGATGTTCAGTGTGCTCTTCTGGTCTTGGAATATATTAGAATATCGTCGATGAATACCACAACAAACTTGTCCATAAACTTCATAAATATTTTGTTCATGAGGTGAACAAAATATGCGGGGGCGTTTGTTAGTCCAAATGGCATTACTGTGAACTCATACAGTCCGTATGTGGAGGTGAAGGCTGTCTTGGGGATATCTTCTGTCCGTACTTTTAATTGATGGTATCCCGACCTTAAATCAATTTTTGAGAAGACCTTGGCCTGAGCGAGCTGATCAAATAAATCATTTATCCGTGGCATCGGGTATTTGTTCTTTATTGTGACCATGTTAAGTGCAAGATAGTCTATACACAATCTCAGTGTCCCATCCTTCTTCTTGGCAAATAAAATTGGTGAACCCAAAGGTGAGGAGCTGGCTCGAATATATCCTTTGTCCAGTAATTCTTTTATTTGCTTCTTCAATTCTACCAACTCGGATGGTGCCATTCTGTATGGTTTCTTGTATATGGGGGTGGTTCCGGGTGCTAGCTCAATGCTGAATTCTATCTCTTGGTCTGGTGGCATGCCTGGTAGTTCTTCGGGAAATACGTCTGGAAATTCACACACTACTGGTACCTTGCTTAATTCAGAAACGTCCACCTTGTTCAATCTCAGTTGCCGGGATATTTTTATCTCTTTGGCTGAAACTCTTATTGTCTTCTCGTGGTGGTGGGTGAGAATTACGGTCCGGTTGAAACAGTCAATAAAACCTTTGTTGGTGGTTAACCAATCCATCCCTAGGATGACATCCAGTCCTTTATTTTCCAAAACAATAAGGTTGGCATGAAACTTCAATCCTTCAAACTCAATAACCACACCTTGGCAGTAACTCTGAGTAACTTGCTTAATCCCAGGGGACTTGATGATCATGGATTTTTCCAAGGGAAGCATCGAAAAATTATTTTGCAAAGCAAAACTCTTCGAAATGAATGAGTGAGAAGCTCCAGAATCAAACAAAACCATGGCAGGTATTGTGTTGACAGGAAACGTACCAAGTATGATATCCGGGGCATTCTGTGCTTCCTGTTTGGTCACGTGGTTCAGATGACCCTTCCTGTGGTTGTTATTGGGGATGAAATTGTTTCGCTTGGGCGCTGAATTATTGCCACTGTTGTTCGGCTTTGGGGTCGAGTTCCTTGGCTTGGGACACTGCTTGGCATATTGCCCTTCCTCTCCGCAAGCGTAGCAAGTGACGCCTGGGCGATATGTGAACTCCTTGTCCCTTGCATGGAAATTCTTGATTGGGCGTGAGACATTTGTCGTGGGTTTGTGTATCCCACCTTTCTGAAAATCCGTCTTGCTTCGGTGGTTGCGAGCAGGAGTTGTCTGGTCCCTTTTTCGTTTGCGGAAATCCTCCAAGCTGCGTCTCTCATTTTCCAAGGTAATGGCCTTATCCACTAGCGTTTTGAAATCAGGAAAAGTGTGCACAACCAGCTGGCATTTAAGTGCGGGTGCCAGACCGTCTAGGAATTTCTCCATCTTCTTGCTTTCAGTCATACGCTCTTCGTTGGCGTAGCGAGACAATAGAGTAAACTGACCGTTGTATTCTGACACCGTCATGGTTCTTTGTTTGAGGTCATCAAACTCTCTCTTCTTGATCTTCATAAGACTTTTAGGAATATGCGCCCCGTGAAAACCTTCTTTGAACTCCTCCGAGGTTATATCATTTTCGTTAGGGTGCATGTGTAGGAAATTTTCCCACCATGATGCAGCTGCTCTTGTGAGATAGTGCGGAGCATATAGTACTTTATCGAGGTCTGAACATTGTGCAATAATTAATTTTCTTTCCATGTCTCAGAGCCAATCTTCGGCCTCAAGAGGTTTGTCAGTATGAGAAAATGTTTGGGGACGCGTCTTCTGTAGCTCAGATAACTTGGATTGCTGTTGATACTGTCCATGGTGATTTCCCATATTGATGACTTGGTTCATCATTTCCTGGTGTTGTTGCTGACTTTGCTCATAAAGGCGGCACATTTGGGAAAGTGCTGTTTCACTGTCCTGTTGACTTGACTGCCCCTGTGCGAAATTGTTGCTTGGTTGTGTGCCATAATTTTCCTCTGGCTGAGTTGGCATGGAGCGCGTCCAGGGACGAGACATTTTTCACTCTGGGGATATATTTTGTAAAACTCATAAGAAAGGGAAAAGAGTCGCAAAAATCAATAAATGCACAAAGATGGGAAATAAATTAAATGCTCCAGGATTTCTCAAGAAAACAAATTGATTGCGCACGGAGAAGGACTGCTCATTACATATCTTACACGCAAGCAGTAATTATACAATACATCACTCAGGATATGCGTACATATTCCTGACATGTTATTTAGGCTAGTGCACTTCTCCCAGTTCCTACATGATGCGCAAACAAGCTACTCCTCACAACTTATGTACATATAAACATATCGTACAAAGCGGTACATCGCATGGCGGCTAAGTGTACTCAGTCGGAGATGGTAAGGATCTCCTTTGCGCTGCCGAGGGTGAGGCGCAGTGAGGCTGGGGACTCGACCTCCTCCTCGCTAATAGGCTCCAGACGTGTAGTGCTGCGCCGAGTAGATGGAGCGGGCGCCAGAGGCGGAGCAACACGAACAGGAGTGGGCGCAATGACTTGGTTGAACTCTTCGGTGGTAGGCAGGCGACGAGCAGTGGCGAGAGTGGTAGGTGCATAAGATGCTGAGGACGAGACGAAAGTCAGTGGCGGTGCGGTGTGCAGGAGCTCCCTCCTGTTGGCGGCACAGCCATGGACTGAGTCCATGCGGGCAGCCACGAAGTCGTCCACCAGGTTGTCGAAGGCTGCCTCCAGAGCCCGGAGGTACTCAATAAGCATCTCAAAAGCCTCGTCTCATTCTCCTCTAGGGCAAGAGAACGCGTAGTGACAGGTGTATGGAACATGGCATGGAAGGTAGCGGTAACGACGAGTCTTCATCGAAGGAAGGACATCCCTGAGACGAGCTATCGCCTCGCGGGCTGCCATCTGCATAGCATGCTTCTCCGTAGGCATGGCTCTTCCCAAGTACCGGAAGCGGTGTAACTCAACACGCCCTCCCTTGAATTGCACCGCGGCCTAGTGCATGGTCAGACTGTCGTTGACCTTGTGCTGATAGAGTGTGAAGACTGGGCGCATTGATGGCCCCATCGCGACCTGAACGATGAAGGAGAGGAGCTTGACGAACCCATCAGGCACGTTGGCGAACATCTGTGACTAGCAGCTGTTGTCAGCCATCTACAAAAGTAGGCAAAAATTCTGAATGGTCAGATCATAAATTTATGCTGACTGTCAGAAAATGACTACATTTGCAAAAATATGAATTAGCTCTATTATGCTAATAACCGATTAGCGATCGCACCTAGTGGCTTCCTACAGTCAGCCTGGCTCTGGTACCAAGCTTGTCACGGCCGGTTTTCCAATAAAATGTTTATTGAGAATCCTATCTTTTGAGTCCAGTATGAGGAAAAATCCTCCTTACCAGTAGACAAAATTCTTGATACAGTAAGCCAGTAGCATATAATATATTACAGGGTCGAGCTAAGGCTGCTCAACAAATTATTACAAGCACACCAATAATTATATATAATGGCGGATATGACACAATGGTGTGGTGGCATACTACTGACTCGAGATAAAAGTGGTGGTGGAATATCACAGTGGAGTGGATAACACGACTCCTAAACTGGCAGCTCATCGAGCGTCGAGGTGAGGCTCGATGAATTTATTCGGGTAGCGGAAGCGGATATAATACAGTAACCAAATCCAGGATCACTCGAGACTGACTAGGACTCCCCTAGGCGTCGGACTCGCTATCGAACTCTTCATCCATGAGATCGCCTTCGTCAACATCTGGCCAAATCAACAAGCCAGGTGAGTACTTTGAAAGTACTCGCAAGTAGTTCGGACAAAAGATATAACAAATGCATGCATGAATGCGTCATGAGTAATTAGTAATGCACATTCGATTTAGTAAATAATAGCACAACATGCTAAATAAAAAGGGAGTCGGGTGGTAGTCTTCCCAAAATCCCAACAAAAAAATAACTAAAAATTGATCGGGTGTCTGGAGCGACGCCTCGAAGGGTGAACAAATAAATAATCATGCCGCAGTCGGGCGTCTAAGCGACACCACGTAAAGGGCTTATATTGAAAAGTAACTGACATGCGTGCCACAGTCGGACGTTGGAATGACATTGCAGAAAGGGCTTATATCGCAAGTAAATAACAAGCGTGCCACAGTCAGACGTCTGATCGACATCGCAGAAAGGGCTTATATCGAAAGTAAATAATAAGCGTGCCACAGTCGGATGTCTGAGCGACATCACAGAAAGGGCTTATATGGAAAGTAAATAACAAGCAAGCCACAGTCGGACGTCTGAGCGACATCACAGAAAGGGCTTGTATTGAGAGTAAATAACAAGCGTGCCACAGTCGGACGTCTGAGCGACATCACAGAAAGGGCTTAAATTTCCTTATTCATATATGATAAATTCACAAAGATATAATACTCATAAGAAATATTCAACACACAATAATAAACGGGTTAGTCCATCCACAGGAATAAACATTTAACCGGACTTAACACTCATGCGGTTCACCGGAGTTTTTTTTGTCACTGAGACAGACACTTGACAAGATAAGTTGAACACATTACTTGGACATGGATAAGATGATTCAAAGGATTTTTGACTCTGCAGAGTTTGTACTAAATTACCCACAGCCAACAGATTTCCGTAGTCACGAAGGACTAGTTCCGTTTACGGTATTTCGGCAGAAACACATCTAACCAGTACACACCCATCCCACCTCACGATGCCAGGAATCACCCTAGACAGCTTTCAAGAAAAACTTTGAGACAGGGAGATCACAATTTCGAATAGCATGGGATCAAATTTATATACACGCGCTCTAAGGGGTGCCCCCCTCTCGGTCCCAACCGGAAACACCCATGCCCCCTGACCGGATGACTGGCTTTAATCCAGGGCCATGGAACCCTCATCACGGCCTCTCGATTTGGTGTGTACCAGGAAAGCGGTTTGCAACTTACTAAGCCATATCCCTTGCGGAAAACATGTGGTAGTACAGGAAGGGAAAACGGATGGAAACTGGACTGATTCATGTTGACATTGGAGTCAAATAGTTTGGCATAAGACTGGCATGCTACAACACTGCCATCTTACCCATTCTCATGGCATCACATGGCCATGCAAACTCATATCCAACAACTTATGGATTTTCGAAACTCACTTGCCTCAACTTTGCATGTAATATGACATTCATCGAGATGCTCATAAACATGCCATGAAACTACTTAATGCAAACATGCCAAAGACACTCATCATATCAAAAGTTCAAACATGCTTGCCTGGTTCAGAGTAGTCGGAGCCTAACTCGGTGAAGTTCGTGGTTCCGTCACCTCCTTCGGTATCTATGATATAAAGAAACATACGCGCTAACGTAAATACCATGAGGTGCACAAAAGAAATTACAAATATTTTTCAAATAAATATGATAAAAAACTAGACAAAAATTTAAAGAGGACAGAAAAAGAATCAATCAAAAATTATTTCCTGTTTAAAAGTTATAAGGGTTTTAATCCAGGGACCTTTCTGTAATGAAACAGAAACTTCTCAGGGTTCATTTTATAAAACAGAAGACGTTTCGTTTGAGAATACGCCAGCCCAGAGGGGAGACGTACTTTGGCAGAAGACGCTTTCAGAAAACGTTTCGTTTAAAAGAAAAGAGAGGCTGAC
>NC_041382.1:355256032-355272520 GCF_002162155.2 Triticum dicoccoides | reverse complement strand
GGGGTCCCACCCGTCAGGTTTGAAATTTCAAACGGGGAAGAAACAGAGCTCGTCGGCGCCCGAGAGCTGTGGTGGTCGCCGGCGGTGATCCACGGCGAGTTAGGAGGATCGGAGAGTACCTACGTGCTCAGCGTGTCCTTCCGCGTCGGTGGGTGGTGGTGGTGGTCGTCGGCGAGCACCACGTCAACGGCGGTCCTTGCTCCGGCGGACGACGGCTCGGGTGGAGTTGGATCTCGTCGAGGAGGGCTGCGGAGGTGAAATTGAAGCCTGGGTTAGATCACTGGGTGCTCGAGGAGACTACTGACGAGGTTTGGGCGGCGGGGATGGCCTCACCGGAGTGGATCGAGCTGGTGGCCGAGGCAGATCGGGGCGGCCGGAGTTGGGGGGAGGAGACCTCCTCGAGGTCCTCCTAGTGGCTTGGCGGGGTCCTGTTGGGGTGCAGTGGTGGTGCGTGCTCGAGAGCGAGCTCGGGGCCCCTTTTTATAGGCGATCCGAGGCGGTGGCCGTGAACAGAGATCTCCGACGATGGTTACGGCGGCGCAGAGCTTGGTCGGGGAGTTTAGGGAGTTGGGCGTCAACGTGGAGTTCCTCTGGTTCTGTTTAGGCGCTAAACGAGTTTGGATTAGGCGCTTTGGGTGGGTTCGACGGAACGGGGCGGCGCGGGCCCATCAGCGGCAGAGGGCGCGCCCTGTGCTTGCCGGGCCATGGCGATGGTGCTGCGGTGTGCGCTGGCGTGCATGAGGCCACGCGGAGGGCAAGGGAGCGATGGGCGGTGCCGGACGGCGTAGCGAGTTGGCACGGGCTCTCGCTGGCCGCCATGTGTGGCTCTGCCACTGCAGAAGCTGCCGGCGTCGGTGACGCTCGCCGCCACCGACACCTGCACCCGTCCAAGAGGGCGTGCGGTGCTCTGGCTAGGGAGGAGAGGCCGTGCGCAACGCGCCAGGGCGCATTGTTGATTGGTGACAACACTCTGACGAAAAACGACATTGAATTTCTCTGAAACTCTGAATTTTCTGAAAGTGCACGGTAATAGTGCCGGCCAAGTGTTCGACGAAATGATTTTGGCATGTGGGGAATTTTCCTTGAGCTGATTTTTGGTGGGGTGGCCTCTCATTGCATCTGGGGGCTGCCTGAATTTTGGTAGAATTTTTGGAGAAGAGGAGATATGAATTTCACCAAATTTGACAAATCTGGTCCAAACTTGCAGAGGTTGAAACTTGAAAATTTTGAAAAGAAGAAGAGTGGATCTCGATGGATCTAGGTTGGGGGTGCTAAAGCGTATCCAGAGGAGTTGGTTTGAGACCAAAACTCAAAGGAAATTTGGTACTTCCTTTGTAAATCATCTAGGCTTAAAATAATTGACGGAATTGTTTTGGGGAATAGAATAAACGAAATAAAATCCAAAAATGGGTTGGACTTGTTGGAACAGAAAGTTTGGATTGACCCAAAGTGGAGGGAGGGGTTTTGGGAGGATTTACCACAAGAGACATGGTAAAACCATGGGTGGTTTCAAAATAAGAGAAGCCCAAAAACTCATAGGGTTCCTTTTTAAAGAAAATAAATAAATTCCAAAAATATATTTGAGAAGGGAACAATCAGAAGAAAGGTTTTTAATAATCAAACACCAGAGTTGAAGAAGATACAAAAAAATAAAATCCTTGCCAAGGGAAAAAGTTTTGAGAGAGAAAACTTTGGAAGAGATTAAATGACCTTCTTCAAAACCAACAAGGTTTTTGTTGAAAATTAAATAATTTTTTTTGGAGTGTCACATCACCCATTCCATTCTCTCATGCTTGCATTAGATTTTGCTACTGTTATTGTTTGCTCCTATTCTGATGCATAGCCTGTTTATTGTAACATGTTGTTGTTACCTACCTGCTTATCCTAAACTGTTTAGTATAGGCTCAGTAGAGACCCATCAAAGACCCCCACTTTGTCCCGACTGCCCCGCTGGATTATCAGAAGACCCGATCAACGGGATCGAAGACCACGCCCCGGCACCGCACATCACTTTCCCTTTAGTTGCTTGACACTACTGGGTTACTATCGAGTGCCGAGGGTGCGACCTCATCAGCACTTCTGATGTTAACCTTGTAGTGTAGCTATTCGGTCGTGGTCATCGGGGGTGATTTCCTCCTTAACCACTTCCGTTACGGCTCTGTCGTGCAACCCCTCAAGTGTGAACCTCGAGGGTGGATCCTCTTACGTTCACCTTGATGATTACATCAAGTGGAATTCACCGGGGGTGGTTCCTCGGGTTTTCCCCTTGGTGTTAGACACACAGTTACTATGGTTACTATGACTTTACACTGAACCATGTTACTAAAGACGGTTCGGCCCTGAGGGGTACCCGCGCGAGCTTAATAGCGAGTGATGTGGAGTCGGGTTGACTTGGAAGGTGCCCGTGAGATACTTACGAGGCGTGGCCGGGCATTCTTAGCCCTTGTTGCAAGTACTCGAGACGGGGCGACGGGGTCACATCTTTCGTGAGTCTCTGCTCGTGACCGCACTACCAACACACTAACGGCTTGGATATTTGATCCGAGGGGCCGCTGGCTTGATAGCACTAACCATCACGTGGGCATAGTATGGGTGTTCTACGTCGTATACATCAGCCGAAGCTTATTAGACGCCAGCGAGTGAGCGGCGCGCGCCGGGTTGGACTGGTAAGCTCCTGCCTTTTTAAGGAGGTAGCTAGGTCTGCTCACCGGCCGCCCACGCAACGTGCAGGAGTTCCCGGGGCAATGGCCCAAGACCCCTAGGGGCATAGATTTAGTCCGGCGTGCTTGACCTCTCTTTTAAGCCTAGGTCGGGTTGCAGCATATTGTTTGGCCGAGGCCGGGCATGACCCAGGAAAGTGGGTCCGGCCGGAGTTAATCGAGCGTGGTGGGTAAGTTGGTGCACTCTTGCAGGGAAGAAAACATCTATCAATAGTCTGTCCTACGGTAATGGACACTTGGAGTTGTATCCCGATCGATACAACTAGAACTGGATACTTGAGATGAGAAATGGATAGTATGGCTCTAGGATTGCTTTCTCACAGGGAGTCGAGAAAGGATCTCTGGCCGAGGTTGATACACTACTAGTACTACTTTACTTTATCCTACTCTTATCTCTTCTAATGCTGCAAGATGCCTGGAGCTGCTTGAAGATGCTAGTCTACGATAGGCTAGGCTTTCCACTTCTCTTCTGGCATTCTGCAGTTCATTCCACATATACTACCCATTTCATTGGCACCGATGCATATGTAGTGTAGATCCTACTTTGGATGAGTACTCACGGTTGCTTTGCTCCCCTCTTTCCCCTTTTTTCCGTTCTTCTTGGATGTTGCAACCAGATGGTGGAGCCCCAGATCCAGACGCCACCACCGACAACTACTACTACCCCGAGGGCGCTTACTACTACGTGGAGGCCACCGACGACTAGGAGTAGTTAGGAGGCTCCTAGGCAGGAGGCCTTGCCTTTTCGATCGATGTTGCTCTTGTGCTAGCCTTCTTAAGGCAAACTTGTCTAACTTATGTCTGTACTCAGATATTGTTGCTTCCGTTGTCTCTTGTGTTTTCGAGCTGATGTACTCGAGCCCTCGAGGCCTTGGCTTGTAATATAAAGCTTCTATTATTTTTAATTTTGTCTAGAGTTGTGTTGTGATATCTTCCCGTGAGTCCTTGATCTTGATCGTACACATTTGCGTGTATGATTAGTGTACGATTGAATCGGGGGCGTCACACTATGGAAATCAAGGCAAATGGAGACCAAAGCTCTGATAACACTTGTAGGATTGAAAGTAGGTCTATAGGGGGGTGATTAGACTACTTGACCAAATGAAAATCTAGCCTTTTCCCAATTTTAATTCTTGGCACATTTTAGCAACTTAGCACAAGTCAAGCAATCAACCTACACATGCAATTGTAGAGAATAGTAGCGGAAAGTAAAAGATTGCATATGAAGGTAAAGGGAAGGGTTTGGAGAAGGCAAACGCAGTGTAGACACGGAGATTTTTGGCATGGTTCCGATAGGTGGTGCTATCGTACGCCCACATTGATGGAGACGTCAACCCAAAAAGGGTAACGGTTGCGTGAGTCCATGGAGGGCTTCACCCACGAAGGGTCCACGAAGAAGCAACCTTGTCTGTCCCACCATGGCCATCGCCCACGAAGGACTTGCCTCACTTGGGTAGATCTTCATGAAGTAGGCGATCTCATTGCCCTTACAAACTCCTTGGTTCAACTCCACAATCTTGACGGAGGCTCCCAAGTGACACCTAACCAATCTAGGAGACACCACTCTCCAAAAGGTAATAGATGGTGTGTTGATCATGGACTCCTTTCTCTTTTGCTTGAAATGATAGT
The DNA here is from genome assembly GCF_002162155.2 of Triticum dicoccoides. Lineage (NCBI taxonomy): Eukaryota > Viridiplantae > Streptophyta > Magnoliopsida > Poales > Poaceae > Triticum > Triticum dicoccoides. The sequence goes on along the minus strand of NC_041382.1, from coordinate 355,268,171 downwards.
ATCCCCAACACTCAACTCTCTCACACAGATTTGGATATGGTGGAAAGATGATTTGAGTGGAAAGCAACTTGGGGAAGGCTAGAGATCAAGATTCTTGTGTTTGGATTGGAATATCTTGGTCTCAACACATGAGTAGGTGGTTCTCTCTCAGAAAATGAGTAGTGGAAGTGTAGGCACATTCTGATGGCTCTCTCTTTAATAGAGAAGGGGGTGGAGGGGTATATATAGCCTCCACACAAAATCTAACCATTACACACATTTGACCCAACTCGGTCAGATGGAATAGGTGAACTCGGTGAGACCGATTCAGTTCAAAATATGAATGTTAGGATTCTCGGTGGGACCGACATGATCAACTCGGTGGGACCGATGCGCTAGCGTTAGGGAAAAACCTCATCTCGGTGTGACCGAGTGCATGAACTCAGTTTGACCGATTTCAGCAATGAGCAAACAGAGAGTTGGTCAGGCAAACTCGGTGGGACCGATCGCTCCTTTCGGTAAGACTGAAACGTTACGAAAGGGAAACAGAGAGTTTGCATTGCGACCTCGGTGGGACCGATCGCTAATTTCGGTGAGACCAAAATATTACGAAGGGAAACCGAGATTTTGCAATCCCATCTCGGTGAGACCGAAATCCCTATCGGTGAGATCGAGCTGATTAGGGTTTCCGGTTATGGCTACATCAAAGGAACTCGGTGGCGCCGGATAGATCAAATCGGTGGGGCCGAGTTTGACTTTAGTTTTAGGACATATTTGGAATTGAGAAAGTGGTTGAGGGCTTTGGAGCATATCACTAAGCATTTTGAGCAAGTAGACCATTAAGCAACACCTCATCCCCTTTTAATAGTATTGGCTTTTCCTATGGACTCAATGTGATCTTGTATCACTAAAATAGAAATGAAGAGTCTTGACCTTTTGCCAATATTTGTCCTTAGCATTTTGAGGGGTCCACATCTCTAGTCCATGCCATGCCAATCATTGAACTTTCTGAAATATTCAACTTGAATGGATATTAGTTTAATGAGCTATATGTTGTTATGAATTACCAAAACCACCTGGGGATTAGTTGCACTTCCAGTCTCCCCCTTTTTGGTAATTGATGACAACATATAGATCAAAGCTTCGACAAATGATAATATAAATGAAATAGATCATCACTCTGAGAAGTATGTGATAAGCAAGCGCTCCCCCTAAATTCTTGCATTATTTTAAATTTGCTTTGAATGCAAATGCACAATCGATTACGATCTTGCGTTACTCTTCCATGTCACATACATCTTGGTGGAGCGCTCAAATGATAGAATATAAATAACATGCACTCATAACCAAGGCAAACATGATTGATCATACACAAGTATTAAGATATCACCATTCAAGCACACATTAAAGCAAAGTATGATCAACCACATGATCATAAGAGTATCTCACACACAAGCACAAATATTGTAGCAAGCAAACAATCAAACGATAAGTAGCAAGAGAGGCAAACAAAAACAAAATACACACTCTCTCTCGAAGCTTATGATCTATACACTTTCTCCCCCTTTGGCAACAAGTTACCAAAAAGCTTGAAATGCATAGTGCTATGCGGCACTCTAAGCACGATCTCCGGGAGCTCCTGAAGTGGTCTTCTGGTTGGTGGATCCGGTGTGCATAGATGGCGTGGAGAGGATTCCGTCTGCAAAAGCATCTGCTGATGTCTGAGGAGCTGGAGGAGTTGCAACTGGAGGTACAACAGTGTTAGTTGCAGCAGGTGTGGAAGCAGTGGCTCTGGAGTCTCCATGAACTAGCACAGCTGTAGACCTATATGCTCTTGTCACTCTCTGACATGCATCCATAGTTGACCTATCACTCCTATCCTCAAGGTCTTCTTGTATCTTCTCAACTGAGGTTTGAATCTCAGTACCCTTCACATCTAAGTCATGCAACTTTGTCTCCAAGATCCTCTCAAGGCTCTCTTGATTTCGAGTCAGTGTGGCTAGTCCTTTCTCTATTCTCATTGTTACCTCAAGCATATAGCTGAGCTGATCCTGCTTGGTATTGAGATTTACAGCTAAGACATCTGGTATCTTGGAAGTCTTTGCTGCCTTTGCTTTCTCTCGCTTCTCCTAAGCCTCTACAGAAGTTGGATATGGTGCATCCATGAAAACAACATTGTCCTCAAAATCTGGCCTCAAGGGAAGGTTCTATCTGATCAGTAGATATGTGCCTGTTCCCATCTTGGAGCTGATGAGCATTTGAATGTGGGGGCATATCCACATGACCTCTTCTTATCTACAACAATCCTCTTGATAGTTTCAACAATCAAGGTCATCACCTTCAACTTCTCTAGCACATCAAACATATGTAGCAAGTTGATTCAATGAGATCTGATCATCCTGTCATCTCTTGATTTGGGCAGCGGAGTGTGCCTTTGTATGGTGTTTATTGTGGGCAGCCCTGACAACAGATAGTATATGGAGCCAAACTTGCGAGTGTCCAAGGCAGCATCAGGAATTTCCTTGTACATATGAGCCATGGAGTTATTATCTTTCATCGGCTTGGCATAAACATCTGTGTCATCTTCACCTTCTTCAGGGGCATTGATCAACTTAGCCCACTCAGCAATGGATGATTGGTATCTTGTGCCTTCTATCATCTAGACTATCTTGCCATCTGGATAGAAATGTGCAGTTGAATAAAATTGCATCACCATCTCATCATTCCATTTAGTCAGCTTCTGACCATCAAAAGTGTCAACTCCATTCATTCTAAAGCTCTCATGAACTCTAGGGAAGTAATCTTCATTGTCATCAATGAATTTCCAGACAACCCATCTCATGTCACTAACTATGGGCTTCTTGTCCAAAAGACCTATTTCATAAAAGTCTTGCCACTCCTTGGTGTGAAATATGTAATCCATAGCAGTCCTTCTCCTCACAGCATATGGGTCTGTCTATCTCCATAGTTCGAGACCTGCATCCTTTCTCACTTTCATGTCTTCAGAAATTGGATGATTGTCATCATGATCTGGAATTTTTGGTTTGAGCTTCCTGAGCACTTGCTACTCCTCATCCTCTTGAACTTCAGGCACTGGGCCTTGTTCTTTTGTACAGCTGGGATGTTTCTTGTGGATCTCTTGGGTGTTATTGGCTTTGCAACTTGAGCTTGTGAGATGGCTTGGGAGCTGTCTTGGGCTTAGGTGGAGCAGCCCCAGACTTGATAGCATCTCCCATAAGCTTCTGAGACTTTGGTGGAGGTGCAACAGCTTCTTCCTCCTCTTCATCATCCTCATCTGATCCTTTCATCATTAAAGATCTTCCAATTACTCTGGCCATAGTCTTCTTGACTCTCTCTTTTCTTTTCTTTCCTCTAGAAGCCTCTTCCTCTTTTCATCTCATAGTTTCAAGAGTGGAGGCTCCGACTTTTGAAATGGGCTTCCTCTGAGCAGGAGCCTTCTTGTGCATGCCAGGCTTGATGGCAGCAGCAACAGCTTGCTCCTTCTTGATCACATTCTTCTTTGAAGTGACCTCCTCATCAACCAAAAAGTCCTCATCTTCAGATTCTGAGGTTCTCTTCTTCCTATGCCTAGTTGCAGCCTTAGGCGGATTGTTTGGAGTGCTTCTGCTACCCTCATCATAGCTGCTATTTGAGGGACTAGTGCCCTCACTGACATTTGCATGCTCCCCTGACCTGTTCTGGTTGTCACTATTGTGTGACATGGCTAACACTGACCTTGTGAATAGATAGGTATAGGTAGAGTAGATGAGCATCACAAAGCACAACTATTTTGGCAAAGATTGACTCAAAAACTTAATTTTAGTTTTCTACAGAAAGCATTTCGGAGCTACTGATATGAAAAACTCGGTGACACCGCAACAACTTTGGAGTCTAAACATGTGATTTCGGTCAGACTGAGACACGATTCATTGACTCTGAGATGCTAGGGTTTCACAGAGAAAGTGAACTCGGTCACAATGATTTGTACACTTCAGTTAGACCGAGTAGTACATGTGCAATGACCTGGGCTAAATCGGTGAGACCGAATATTTCAAATCGGTCAGTCCGGGATGAGTTCAGCGGAAACCTAAACCTAACTTTTTACTTCAAAACTAATCGAGAGGAAGTTTTGGTTGGACAGAATGATCTCAATCATGGCTAGAAACATGGCATTAACCTTTGTGAAGGAATCAGAGTTAAGGAATACACAAAGGGGTCGAGTTCGTACCCTATCTCGGCGACAAACTCGCTATGGAGACAATGAGGACGAATATTCTTGTTGACGGCGGCAGAGACTTGTATCAAGAGGGTGCTGGCAACGACGGAGACGATCCGGAGACCAGGTGGGGCGGCAGAGCTGGGCATGCGCGGTTGGTGGTCTGAAGTAATATCCAAATTTCAACCCGTGGATATATATACACAGTCACTGTCGGAGTGACCGAGTGGAATGACTCAGTGGCACCAAGATGCAGAATCACAAGCGGCTACTGCAACTCGGTGAGACCGAACTATTCTAATCGGTTGCATCAAGGTGAAAACCTAGATCAAGTCAATGAGTTCGGTTAGACCGAAGGGAATGAATCAGTCAGACCGAGAACCATTGAGAGGTTTTGGAAGTTTAAGCCCTTGAAAGATCGGTGGCTCCGAGTGCTCCTCACCCGGAGGGTCCGAATTTGACTTGATCAAACTTTGTGATGTAGCATGAATAGATTTTGAGAGGAGAAAAGCATATATAGCTAGAGGGAGTACTTAGGCATTCTTGTCCATCCATTTGGCAAAAAGAAAAGCCAAACAATCAAAACAACAAATGGATGTCCTCGAATGGGGAAAAAATATGCAATCAACATGTCACATAATAAAATAACAAATGAAATATGTGCAAAGCATGCACAAACACTCTAGCATCTATCAAGCAATTAGCGATGACTAGGTCATCTATATATGAGTATATTGACTGAAGAGTCAAATGAGAACATTTGATCATAGGTCATACTAATCTTTTAATCATAAGTGGGGTTACCACTTTTACATAAAGCATTGTTGTGTTCACACCATTATAGTTGCTTTAGCTCAATTCTTAGAGCAAAGCTCCCCTAGATGTGATATCCCCCCTAAGAGGGATGAACTAACCTCGGGTTTTGTCGATGATGACTTCATGTAGGTGTTGAAGATGTAGATGCTCAATGTTGATGTAGATCATTTGGAGAAATCCATTGGAGTGAGTTGCACTTTCAATACATACATGGGTTAGTCCCACAAGGAACACACAAGGATATACATAGACATAGTGTGAAATTCACATGTAATGATGTTGTCCATGAAAGCATTAGGTTACCTGGTCCCTAGTCTTACCAACAAGAGGGTTTGTGTCTCCTTGAACTAGTGCAAGATGTCAAAGTTGATTGCACTTGTCCTTGCCAAAATGAATATGAGTGAAGTATGTTGGTGGAGTCACCCTCAAGAACTCTCTAGTTCTTCTTCTTTGGGATCCACATCATCTTGATGGGAATCCTTGGAGTTGTAGTCGTACTTGATGAAGTAGAACTTGATGTAGTCTTGGGAACCCACTTGACCAAGGACTTTGAAGCTTCTTCAAATGCATCAATCTCTTCTTGAAGCTTGTCCTTGCCATTTAGCTTTGTGGTCCTGTGGTGGAAGATCATCTTGAGCTTGTGTTCCCTTGAAATAAGTGGGATCATACTTCTCTTGTTGAGGAACAAACTTTGTCTTGGGGTATTGATCTTCTCCAACTCAACTCCATTGGCATTGAACTTGTGTTTAAAACCAACACCTTGATTCTTCCGGTGCCTTCCTTGCTTGCGTACAATTTCCTCAAATTGCTTACTTCCGGCAAGGCTCTTGTAAACACCTTTCTCTATAATTCCCTTCAATAAGCTATTTTCTTGCTCAATTGTAACTTGGCTAAGAGAATCATTAGTGGAATCAACAGAACTACTAGAAGAAGCAATATTGGATTTAACAAGATTATTGTTACTATTAGAAGAAGAATATTTCTTGCTCTTTCTGCTAGATTTTACTTGTGGCATGTAAGTAAACAAGAGTAAATGCTTGGCAATGTAAGGATAACTTTTCTTACGAAGATCATCATTGATTGCTTTTAAGAACCCATGATCTTGCTCCAGATTGAGCTTTTCAAAGCATAGCTTCTCATGAGTCTTTAAAAGCTCTCGATGATCCTCTAAGGTAGTTTCATGAGCTAACTTAAGAGTGTTTAATTCTTTAGTTAGACGCTCAATCTCCTTCTTATCATTGTTATTCGTTTCATCTTGATTAGCATGATTAATAGCAGTTTCATCATAATTTTCATAACTAGAGTTGTCAACAAGTAAATCATCATCGCCTAGCAAATCATCTTCATCACTATTGAAATCAACATACTCGGGGTGTGATACCTTGGGGCCTTTAGCCATGAAGCATCTTCCAATCCCTACATTTGGTGAATCAAATATCTCGTAGGAGTTGGATGACACAAGTGCAAGACCGGCAACACCTTCATCTTGAGTATATTCTGAGTCGGAGTGATAGCTTCTCTCGGAGTAGTTGTCGGAGTTGGAACCGGACACCCATTCACCAACATGAGCTTGATGTCTTCGTCTTGTATAGCTCTCTGATGACTTGTCCTTCCTTTCCGAATCTTTGCTTCTGCGAGAGGGTCTTCGTTCATAACGATCATCTCTACTCCTTCTCTCTCTTGGTGGTGATTCCACTCTTTTACTTCTCCTTTTAGGTGAGTCTTCTCTTCTTTTCTAGGGATCCATACACTCACTAGAGTAGTGTCCGGGTCTTCCACAATTGTAGGAATTGCGATCACGACTAGAAGATGTTTTGTCATTATAGGACCTAGACTTGGAACTTCTCTCTTTGCTTCTACTCTTGTAGAACTTGTTGAAGTTTTTCAACATTAGGCTCAATTCTTCATTGAAGGCTTGCTTCTCACTTGATGTTGTAGGGGCATCACATGTAGCTTTGTAAGCACCACTAGACTTGTTGTGAAGCTCTTCCTTGTCCCTGAGTGACACCTCATGAGCAACAATTCTACCAATGACTTTTGTTGGCTTAAGATCTTTGTAATTGGGCATGATTTGGATCACTGTACACACGGCATCATATTTTCCATCCAAGGATCTTAGGATCTTCTTGACGATGAATCTGTCAGTCATCTCTTCACTTCCTAAGCCGACAATATCATTTGTGATGAGAGCAAGCCTAGAGTACATTTCAGTGACTCCTTCACCATCCTTCAGTTTGAACTTGTCAAGTTGACTTTGAAGCACATCCAATTTGGATTCCTTGACGGACTCGGTACCTTCATGCATATCAACCAAAGTATCCCAAATTTCCTTTGCATTCTCAAGACGGCTGATTTTGTTGGATTCTTCGGGGCACAATCCGTTGAAGAGGATATCACAACCTTGAGCATTGTATTGCAACATCTTCAATTCTTCCGCGGTTGCTTCACGATTTGGTCCTCTTCCATCTTCGAAGAATTCACCTTGCAAACGAATACACACAATAGTACAATCGGCAGGGTTATGTCCAAGAATATGCATTTTACACTTACGCTTCCAACTAGAAAAATTAGTACCATCAAAGTAAGGACCTCTACGGTGGTAATTTCCCTCGCTAGACGCTATACTCTCCTAGGTTGTGAAACCAAGGCTATGATCACCAAATCTATGTAAATCAAGGAAAGTGGAGACCAAAGCTCTCATACCACATGTAGGATCGAAAGTAGGTCTAGAGGGGGGGTGATTAGACTACTTGACCACATAAAAATCTAGCCTTTTCCCAATTTTAAGTCTTGGCAGATTTTAGCAACTTAGCACAAGTCAAGCAATCAACCTACACACGCAATTCTAAGAGTATAGCAGCAAAAAGTAAAGCATTGCATATGAAGGTAAATGGAAGGGTTTGGAGAAGGAAAACGCAATGTAGACACAAATAATTTTGGCGTGGCTCCGATAGGTGGTGTTATCGTACGTCCATGTTTATGGAGACTTCAACCCACGAAGGGTAACGGTTGCGCGAGTCCACAGAGGGTTCCACCCATGAAGGTTCCACGAAGATGCAACCTTGTTTGTCCCACCATGGCCATCGCCCATGAAGGACTTGCTTCACTAGGGTAGATCTTCACGAAGTAGGCGATCTCCTTGCCCTGACAAACTCCTTGGTTCAACTCCACAATCTTGACGGAGGCTCCCAAGTGACACCTAACCAATCTAGGAGACACCACTCTCCAAAAGGTAATAAATAATGTCCTGATGATGAACTCCTTGCTCTTGTGCTTCAAATGATAGTCTCCCCAACACTCAACTCTCCCTCAAAGATTTGGCTATGGTGGAAAGATGATTTGAGTGGAAAGTAACTTTGGGAACGCTAGAGATCAAGATTCTTGTCCTTGGATTGGAATGTCTTGGTCTCAACACATGAGTAGGTGGTTCTCTCTCAGAAAATGAGTAGTGGAAGTGTAGGCACATTCTGATGGCTCTCTCTTGAATAGAGAAGGGGGTGGAGGGGCATATTTAGCCTCCACACAAAATCTAACCGTTACACAGATTTGACCCAACTCAGTCAGACCAAATAGGTGAACTAGGTGAGACTGATTCGGTTCAAAATGTGAATGTTAGGATTCTCGGTGGGATCAACATGATCATCTCGGTGGGATCGATGCGCTAGGGTTAGGGAAAAACCTCATCTCAGTGTGACCGATTGCATGAACTCGGTGAGACCGATTTCGGCAATGAGCAAACAGAGAGTTGACTAGGCAAACTCGATGGGACCGATCGCTCCTTTCGGTAAGACCGAAATTTTACGGAAGGGAAACAAAGAGTTTGCATTGCAAACTCGGTGGAACTGATCACTCATTTCGGTGAGGCCAAAATGTTACGAAGGTAAATAGAGAGTTTGCAACCCATCTCGGTGAGACCAAAATCCCTATTGGTGAGACCGAACTGATTAGTGTTTCTGGCTATGTCTATGTCAAAGGAACTTGGTGGCGCCGGATAGATCAAATCAGTGGGGCCGAGTTTGATTTAGGTTTAGAACATATCTGGAATTAAGAAAGTGGTTGAGGGCTTTGGAGCATATCACTAAGCATTTTGAGCAAGTAGACCATTAAGCAACACCTCAGCCCCTTTTAATAGTATTGGCTCCTCCTATGGACTCAATGTGATCTTGGATCAGTAAAATAGAAATGAAGAGTCTTGAGCTTTTGCCAATATCTGTCCTTATTTTTTTGAGGGGTCCACATGTCTCGTCTATGCCATGCCAATCATTGAACTTTCTAAAATATTCAACCTGAATGGATATTAGTTCAATGGCTATATGTTGTTATGAATTGCCAAAACCACCTGGGGTTTAGTTGCACTTTCAGACTGCATGACCTAGTTTTACCTCTTAACAGTAAAAATTGGTGGCTTTCGAATAGCCGATCGATCCTATCTACGAGGGGGCCTGAGAAATAGTAAAAGATACAAATGCAGCGACGTCAGGAGCTGGGGAAGTAGAGCAAGGCCGGTTTCGAAGGTAGTTATACCTGAGGGTCGCCGGGATGTCGCTAGTTGGGAGGCGGGAGGTCGGACCTGCCCACACTACGACAGCGAGGAAGAAGGGGTCGGAGGCCCTCCCTAGCCGGCGCTGCGTGGGAGAGAATGACAAGGCACTCTGATCGGGACGCGCCATCAGTGGGTAAGAGCCGTCGCCGAGGACGACCACGTGAACATTGCACCTTCTCACTTTTCAAGGTGGAGAGGATCTGGCTGCATCTGTGACCAGTTGTGAGCAGAGAGAGAGAGTGTGTGGCCATTGCTGTCGTGGTTAGATCTGGAGAGGACAAGACGGTGTGAAGAGAGCAACACTAGCAAGCAAGCGCGGACGCTCCTGCCTATATAGTGGAGTAGTTTTATTTTATCTACCGGAGCCGGCTTGACCTCATCAATGACTGTCGCGAAGTCTTCATGCACGTGCCCCGGAGGCGCAGTTGTCGTCATTTTGATCTGAAGCACTGGATTAACATATAACATGAAAAAATGCCACATGAAAAGAAACCATAACCTCACTGCCCCAAGGAGACAACATGAATCCTGACGGACAAACTAGATGAGGATCAAAGCTCAAAATTAAAGATAAACTCGTAGAGAAGGGGTCCATCAATAGATGTCATAAATAACATAGCCGGCTTGACCTAGATGGCAGCGAAGTAGTCTTCATGCATGTGCCCCCAATGACCAGCGCCTTGGAAGAACTCAGTTGTTTCTGTTTAACCATCGTAGTGATCCGAAGCACATGACACGTAATATTGCGAGATGACAAGAAACCTTTTTTTAGATTTATCATCAGAACTACAGCCCTGTACAACACAACCTGCATGATACGTAGACAATAGCCAATCCAGCCGTCTACTGGAGTCTGGTCACATGCATGGACGAACTAAACTTCCGTGTCATGCAGGGATTGTCCAGGCACCGACATCTGTACAACACTGCACCAGTACTATCTCTTGTCTCTCTTTTATTAACTCAACCGATTTGCGGGGCCGGGAGTGTGCCTATGGTTGGTTCTCGATTGCGGTCCCACATGTGTGTGCAAACGCAATATGACGCGTGTTCCATTCGAAGAGCAGCATGCCAGATCGACCGACTATCTGGGGTGCGACGCGAACGCGATGGGCGTGTTGTATACATGTGTACTGTCGTTTTCTTGAGGCTTTGCTCCATGGCGCAATCCATGGATACAAAATTATATTTAAAAGTCGAGGACGGAGCTTTTCCCGTGTGGTAGGCGAGGCAATTCCGCCTACTCGGTTCGACAGAGAGGCGAGAAGATGAGGGAATAGGCTGTTGCAAACATAGGGCTGTGTGATTTGACAGCTAGTTACTGCTGGATAGGTGGGGCCCTGTGATTTGACTTTCCATTATCATGTTAACTGCGTTGCTACGACCAGCGCGAGTCTGCCCATTCCTGACCACCTCCATGGTATACAGGTGCCAAGTACTATACTCCTTGCTCCTTTTGGAAAATGCAATAAATACTACCCCGTCTCTCTCAGTTTACAAGGCATGCGCGTACCCCTAGGTCGTCAATTTGACAAACCTAATACTAGAAGTCATATATTACAAAAAACATACATTATAAACTTTAGGTGTTCTATTTTCAAATGGTATAATTTTTGTGTTATATAATTTATATTACAACCTAGGTATATGTGCGGGACTTGTAAACTGAAATGGAGGGAGTACGCAGAAAGAGATAGAGAGAAGTAAAAAAGTTACTCTTATAGCCAACCTTACAACTAACCTTGTTGTATGAGTGACTAAGTGATGACTATGTATGACATGCCAACATCAGATAGCCAAACACACCTGGACGGATGTAACACCCCGAGACCGATGTGCCAGGTGTCCTCCAGTTATTTGCTGTTGTTGCATTGTCATTGCTTGCGTGTCATGCATTGCATATCATGTCATCATGTGCATTTCATTTGAATACATGTTCGTATCATGCATCCGAGCATTTTCCCCGTTGTCTGTTTTGCATTCCGGCGCTCCTATGTCACTCGGTGTCCCTTTCTACCTCTTTTCGTGTGCGGGTGTTAAACATTTCCAGATCGGACCGAGACTTGTCATGTGGCCTTGGCTTACTACGGGTAGACCGCCTGTCAAGTTTCGTACCACTTGGACTTCGTTTGATACTCCAACGGTTAACCGAGGGACCGAAAAGGCCTCGTGTGTGTTGCAGCCCAACACCCCTCCAAAGTGGCCCAAAACCCACCTAAACCTCCTCCATCATCTCGGTCGTTCGATCACGATCGTGTGGCTGAAAACCACACCTCATTTGGACTCTCCTAGCTCCCTCTACCTATAAATATGTCCTCTCCATCCATTTTCGCGGGCGAAACCCTAGTCTTCCTCTACCTCGCGCCACCGGACGCATCTCCGCGCAGCGCCCGGACATGTCCATCCCGCCGGCCACGTCCTCCCGCCCAATGACGTTGCGCCACGTCACCTTCCCCGCCGCCACAGCCAACCGGCGACCGCCACCTCATCCCGCGCCGCGCCCTCTCTCTCCTCCCCCGCCGCCAGGCCCGCCGCGGCCCGGATCTGGCCCTTTGGGCCCACTCCGCCGAGCACCCGCGCCCCGT
>NC_041382.1:355247964-355255785 GCF_002162155.2 Triticum dicoccoides | reverse complement strand
CGCCCCGTCGCCAGAGGCGCGCCCAGCGCCGCCCCAAGGCGCGCGAGCCACCGCGCTTCACCCGCCGCGTAGGCGCCGGCTCGCCGGATCACCGCCCCGTCGCTATCGCCGGTGGCCACCTGCCGGAGCTCGCCGTGTGCCGCCTTCACCGCCGTCGTCACCAACCTCGCCGCCGCCATCGCCAGCCTCTCTGGCCTCCTCCTCCCGGCCGGATCCGGCAAGAGCGCCAAGTCCAGCGACCCCGAGCACTGTTCCGGCGAAGCCCCGGCCATCCTCGGTTTCTGTGCCACCCGATCTAGATCTAGTTCCGGTTGACCTCTTTTGCCCTAACCCTAATATTATTTGCAATATTCATCATGGCATAACTCCCTCATCATAGCTCTGATTTGGGCGTGTAGCATATCAAAATGTTCATCTCAGAGAGTACATCATTTCATCTCATTGCATCATTTTCATTTGAGCTCATCTTGATGCCCGAAATGCTGTTGGAAGAGAGCTATTTGAGTTATTTGTCAGATCTACTGCACCAAATAGCTATTTGTCATTTTTGCCATGTTTAATGTGTGCATGATATGCTCCTGAGTTCTACATGAGTTTTGTTATATGCCATGCCATCTTTACAGATGTGCCATCCATGTATTTTTGTGACATGTGTGGTGACTAGCACAAGCTTGCAAAGTAGTGCAGTCGTTAATGCTGATTTCAGGGACTTAGAATTTCTCTAAGTCCTTGATCTGTTTTTTTATCAATATGCCATATGTTCATGTTGTTTCCTAGTGATCCGTGCCTCTTTTGAGGATGATCAGTAAGGATGATTTGTTAACATTGTGGTGCTCTATCCATCCATGTCCTTGTTTGCATTTATGGAGCACCCTAGCTTGAGTCAATCGAGCTCTACCTTTGCTATCTCGTGAATCCTGGCAGATTGTCTACTTGTTAGCGATTTTGCCGAGGATGTTGTTGTTGATCCATGCATGCTATGTTGTTGATCTTGCCATGACTAGCTTATATGATATGTATTATCGATGGGTCTATGCTTAGTTTGTCATGCCTCTCTCTGTAGTGAGTGCATCGATCTTGTAAACATGCCTACTTGTTAACATATTTGCATGCTCCAGTTTTTCCCTAAGTCTGAGATCTGATTATGTTTTTGCCATGTTAACATGCTTGAAATTGTATTTTATGATCCCTTTTGGCTCAAGTTCACTAAGGGACTTTTGTTAAGCTCTTTGAGTAGCTCCATGTCATGCCTTGCTTTGCCATGTTAAGTTCCTGTAGCATATAGTTTTCTTGCTCCAAAGTGTGCTACCTGATCTGAAATTCCAGACTTGTGTTAATTTCACTAAGTCTGAAACCTGTTATCGTTTTCATTTTTGCCATGCTTGATTGAACCTGTTAATGGATGAATTGGCCATAGCTCAGTGTTCATATTTTGTCAAGCTTCATGAGTGGAGCCCTGCCATGTATTTTGTTGTCATGTTTGAGTTTGGTAGCATATTTATTTTGTTGCATTTAGTTGGCTACTTGCTGTTTATCGCAGACCGGTGCCATATTTGTTTTGCTTGCCATTTTGAAACCGTGCATCCGATTCCGGTGATCTTTATATCGATTTCAACTGAAATCACCTCACCTTTCCAGTGGCACTCTTGGATTTCCAAGTTGAGGCCAGATTCATTTATTCCCTTGCAAATCATGCATATCATATCGTGTTCATGTCTGGTTTGTTTACTATGTTGTGTGCTTCTTTCCTGTGTTTGATTCTTCGGGTTGGTTCCAGTAATGTCGTGATTGTGAGCACCCGTTCGACTACATCCGTTTGTCTTCTTCATGGACTCATTCTTCTTCCTTGCAGGATCTCAGGCAAGATGACCATACCCTCGAAATCACTTCTATCTTTGCTTGCTAGTTGATCGCTCTTTTGCTATGCCTATGCTACGATGCCCACCACTTGCTTATCATGCCTCCCATATTGTTGAACCAAGACTCTAACCCACCTTGTCCTAGCAAACCGTTTTTTGGCTATGTTACCGCTTTGCTCAGCCCCTCTTATAGCGTTGTTAGTTGCAGGTGAAGTTTGAAGTTTGTTCCTTGTTGGAACTTGGAGATCGTTCCTTGTTGGAACATTGTTTACTTGTTGGGATATCACAATATATCTTATTTAATTAATGCATCTATATACTTGGTAAAGGGTGGAAGGCTCGGCCTTTTGCCTAGTGTTTTGTTCCACTCTTGCCGCCCTAGTTTCCGTCATATCGGTGTTATGTTCCCGGATTTTGCGTTCCTTACGCGGTTGGGTAATAATGGGAACCCCTTGACAGTTCCCCTTGAATAAAAATCTTCCAGCAATGCCCAAATTTGGTTTTACCATTCGCCACCTAGCCTTTTCTTTTCCCTTAGGAGTCGCGCTCCTAAGGGTCATCATTATTTTACCCCCCCGGGCCAGTGCTCCTCTGAGTGTTGGTCCAACCTGTCAGCTGCCGGTGACCACCAGGGGCAACTCTGGGCTAGCCTACCCGTACCTTGGACAATCTGAGTGTGCCCTGAGAAACAGATATGTGCAGCTCCTATTGGGATTTGTCGGCACATTCGGGCGGTGTTGCTGGTTTAGTTTTACCTTGTCGAAATGTCTTGTAACCGTGATTCCGAGTCTGATCGAGTCTTCCCGCTAGAAGGAATATCCTTCGTTGACCGTGAGAGCTTGTGATGGGCTAAGTTGGGACACCCCTACAGGGATTTGAACTTTCGAAAGCCGTGCCCGTGGTTATGGGCAGATGGGAATTTGTTAACGTCCAGTTGTAGAAAACCTGAAGTTGACCTTCATTAAAATGCATCAACTGCGTGTGTTACCGTGATGGTCTCTTCTCGGCGGAGTCCGGGAAGTGAACACGGTGTTGGAGTAATGTTTGCCGTAGCTTGTTCTATAGTTCTTCGTTCGCGCTTCGCCTTCTCTTCTCGCTCTCTTTTGCGAATAGGTTAGCCACCATATATGCTAGTCGCTTGCTGCAGCTCCACATATTACCTTGCCTTACCTATAAGCTTAAATAGTCTTGATCGCGAGGGTGCGAGACTGCTGAGTCCCCGTGGCTCACAGATTACTTCGAAAAAACCAGCTTGCAGGTGCCGATGAGTCCGTGCAGATGACGCAACCAAGCTCAAGGAGGAGCTCAATGAAGATCTTGTCCTTTGTGTTGTTTCGTTCTAGTTGATCAGTAGTGGAGCCCAGTTGGGGTCGATCGGGGATCTGTGTAGCATTTGGGGTAGTCTTCTTTTATTTTGGTTCCGTAGTCGGACCTTGATTGTATCTGGATGAGGTAATGCTTTATTCATGTATTGTGTGAAGTGGCGATTGTAAGCCAACTATGTATCTCTTTTCCCTTATTGTATTACATGGGTTGTTTGCGAAGATTACCTCACTTGTGACATTGCTTTCAATGCGGTTATGCCTCTAAGTCTTGCTTCGACACGTGGGAGATATAGCCGCATCGAGGGTGTTACAAGTTGGTATCAGAGCCTTCCCCGACCTTAGGAGCCCCCACTGCTTGATTGAAATAGCGGACGAGTTGAGTCTAGAAAAAATGTTTTGAGTCATTTAGGAATTATATATCGGAGAGTTTAGGAATTCTTTTTAATCCTCAGTCCCTTCGTCGCTCTGGTAAGGCATCCTGACGTAAAGTTTTGACTCTTCTCTTCTCAAATTTCACTAAAAAATTAGGATCACGCGGGTATCTTGGAATCGTTCCGATGGTTTTGTGATGAGAACATTGTTCTTGGCGCCTCCTGTCATTTAGGGGTTGTGGCAGTGTCCCGGGGAGTTGAGCTCCGAGGTGTTGCCGTCACAATTTTATCGTTACAGTTCTGGAATACCTGAGTTTAGTTTCGCCGACATCAAAAATCTCTTTTATGCAGTTGTTGGTGAGATAACCTCGACGCCACCCAGTACTGGGGTGGGAGTTCGGGAGTATTTCCATAACTCGTATAACAGATGCTTTTCGAAGGTTGAGGTAGACGATTTCTGAAGGTTTCTTGGTTATGTGTTGAAGGATGGATACAGCTGGATGTAGGATTTGTTAGAATTGGGTGAGATATTATGCTTCCCCTGTATCCCCAATACCTGATTGCATAACCGGAAAATTTCGGGAGTTTATAAGTGGGAATTCAAGTAGCTCTTAGGATATTTTTCCGACAGATGTATGATATGAAATTGGGGTTCAACGTCTAGTGGTCCGCCTATCCACGGTTGGTTTTACAGTGGTCTCGTTGTGTCTTAAAGAGTCCTTGGCTATGTCGGCTCGCAGACGCTTCGTATGTCATGTGCACTGCCTTGTACATGATGGTGCTGTACGATCGAGCCCATGTAGGCCCCACCACAAAAACTTCGGACAAAATCTCTATCATATGTTTGTTCCGGCTTATTTTGCAAGCCAATCCTTTTTATTTTGTTTTTGAGCTGTGGTATTCGAGTTGCTTCGAAGTCAAGTGTTGATTCCATACCTTTCCTAAGCGGTGTTTTCATACTCCTTTGTGAATACTAACCCTTCTTCATCATCGAGATGGTCATGTCAATTCTTTTTCCAACCGGTGTGCTTCTCTTCAAGTGGATCCGATCATTTCAACATCCGCAAGATCAATTCTAAGTTTCTCAACGGTGTTCGTTGCATCCATTCCAAATTGTCTTTGTTTTTCCCACCCTCCCTCCCTTTGTTTTTCTCGAAGGACTAAGATTTCTTTATCAAGTATCCTTTTATTCTTGTGAAGTCTCTCCATCCTTTTCCGTCAATATTTTTATCCGGTGATTCTCATGAAGATCCTAACGGAGCTTCAAGTTCGTCACTCTTCACTCGTTTTCTTCTCCGGTGGATTCAAATCAAGCTTTGGTGTTGATCATATCCTTTTTCATCGTTTCAAATACCTTCTCATGCCGGTGCACCTCATAATCTTTCACCGCTCGCTATTCTATTGTTCCGGAGTGTTGAAGATACCTCAGAAGATGTTGGAGTTTATTCTCATTCTTTCAAGATATTTCGGGAATGCTATCTTATTCAAGCCATTTAATTCAACCGGTGCTTTGTCTCTTGTAAATCGTTCAACGGTGTTTCTCTTGAGTGGGTCCTAACCCACAAGTCTTTTCCCAGGATCTTACCTGACTCTTCTTATTTTCCCGGAGCTATCCTAAATTCTTTTCCAAGTTTGCGTAAGAATGAGTTATCATCAGTCAAATGTCATTCTCCCAGATCTCAAATTCTTTTCATCGTTGGCTCAACCTTTCCATTCTTCATTTCGGAGTGTCTAAATAATTTGGTGGTGTTCCTCATCGTCATTCTCAGGTTTGAAGACCGAAGAAGAGTTTCTTTTAAATATTGCCCCATTCTCTGCCATCCTCTCATAACTGTTTTCATTTGTGAGATTTTCACCCATCCGGAGCAATTCAAGATTCTGTTCAGTTTGATTATCCGGAGCCCATCATTTAAGATTTATTCTTTCCAGCTTTCAGCTCTCATACTCTAAAACCTACCGGTGCTTCTTTCAAATATTCTCTAATCAGTCCTTGATCTCTTCGTTCTCTTATATCTAAACCCTCTCATGTATCTTCGTTTATTTGCTAATTCTTACCCGGTGTTTCTTCATGTTTTATCCGTTCTTTTTCAATTCTTACGGTGGTTCGTTCAAGAGTTTTCTTCCTTCGTGTATCATATCTATGCATTCGTGCTTTTCAAATTCTATCGGTGGATCGTTCAGGACATTCTCAAGTTTGCGCCATACCTCTCTAAATCCTTCCAACGGGAATACGTTGTTTGCAATCCGTTGCTTGTCATCAACTTAAATTGATGAAGGATACACATAACATAATTCTTATTCTTGTTCATCCAAGTGATTAATTTCTTATTCCGGAGGTTCATCAAAATTCTTGATTTCATTTGTTCATCTTTCTTTCCCGGAATTCCAAGTTCTCTCAATTATATCGTCATGAAGATCCATCTAATCATTGCAAGGATTCACCTTGTGTGTTCAACTTCTCGTTACTTCCGTTTGATCATTCTTTTGTTTAACGGAGTTCTTCATGGAGACTCTTACATGATGGTTCATCAAGGATTTAATTCCTTCTCCAAGCTTTTCATCGTGATTCTTTTCTAGAAACTCAAGCTTTCTTCATATTGTAATCCGGAGTGCAATTCTTTCTTCCGTATCATTAGAGGTGGTATTATGTCATTCTTGATAATTTGAATTCATGTTTCAGGATTCACATGTTGTTAAGAATGAGATATTTTAAATCCATCAATCTAGTCATTGGAGTTATCTGGAGTTATATTTCACCTAAAGCTTTTCCTAAGGATTAAACACTATTAATGGTGATAATATATGATCCAAGTTCTTCATCTATCCTTCTCGGTGAAATTAGTTTCTCGTCTCCTTGTTGATATCAATCCAATCTATTATTTTTCGTCAGTGGCAGAATTTCACCTCATATTTTGAGTTGTATTCCATAAGACCGTATCAAGTGTATTCTTTTCGTTGTTGGTGTTCCAACAACTCCGTTCGACCCTTCTCCTAAAGATGCCTTTTCAAACTCTTTTCTGGCAGATATTGCCATTTTCTTCTCCATTCTTTTATTTCAATTATATATCTTCTATTTCTTTCTCCCGGAAGCATTGTGTTGTTGCTCTCTTCAAACCTTCTTCTTGTCCTTGTCATGCTTATCCTTTTAACCGGAGTGTTGTGTTCCTTTTGCTCAAGCTCTTTCATTTTATCAAGGCTTCATCTCTTTTCAACCGAAGTGCTACCCGTATCAGTTATTTCTTTTTCCTCTTTCTTAACGGAGTGCTTTCAACTTCATTTATCTCCGTTGTATTCTTTTCTCAGAATGGCTTAACCTTTGCAAGGTTCTTTGGTTTAACTCATTGGTCAAAGGAGCAACTTAGTTTTACCTCTTCTCTTTCTCTTCCGTTTTCCCTCCGGTGCCATTCTAGATCTCGGGACGAGATCCTATCGTAGTGGTGGAGTGTTGTAACACCCCGAGACCGATGTGCCAGGCATCCTCCAGTTGTTCGCTGTTGTTGCATTGTCATTGCTTGCATGTCATGCATTTCATATCATGTCATCATGTGCATTTCATTTGCATACATGTTCATCTCATGCATCCGAGCATTTTCCCCGTTGTACGTTTTGCATTCCGGTGCTCCTATGTCACCCGGTGTCCCTTTCTACCTCTTTTCGTGTGCGGGTGTTAAACATTTCCGGATCGGACCGAGACTTGTCATGCGGCCTTGGTTTACTACCGGTAGACCGCCTATCAAGTGTCGTGCCACTTGGACTTCGTTTGATACTCCAACGGTTAACCGAGGGACCGAAAAGGCCTCGTGTGTGTTGCTGCCCAACACCCCTCCAAAGTGGCCCAAAACCCACCTAAACCTCCTCCATCATCTCAGTCATTCGATCACGATCGCGTGGCCGAAAACCACACCTCATTTGGACTCTCCTAGCTCCCTCTACCTATAAATATGTCCTCCCGGTCCATTTTCGCGGGCGAAACCCTAGTCTTCCTCTACCTCGCGCCACCGGACGCATCTCCGCGCAGCGCCCGGACATGTCCATCCCGCCGGCCACGTCCTCCCGCCCAATGGCGTTGCGCCATGTCGCCTTCCCCGCCACCACAGCCAACCGGTGACCGCCACCTCATCCCGCGCCGCGCCCTCTCTTTCCTCCCCCGCCGCCAGGCCCGCCACGGCCCGGATCTGGCCCTCCGGGCCCACTCCGCTAAGGCACCCGCGCCCCGCCGCCGGAGTCGCCCCATCGCCAGAGGCGCGCCCCGCGCTGCCCCGAGGC
>NC_041382.1:355224003-355247702 GCF_002162155.2 Triticum dicoccoides | reverse complement strand
CGGAGCCCGCCGTGCGCCGCCTTCGCCGCCGCCGTCACCAACCTTGTCGCCGCCATCGCCGGCCTCTCCAGCCTCCTCCTCCCGACCGGATCCGACAAGAGCGCCAAGTCCGGCGACCCCGAGCACTGTTCCGGCGAAGCCCCGGCCATCCTCGGTTTCCGTGCCACCCGATCTAGATCTGGTTCCGGTTGACCTCTTTTGCCCTAACCCTAATATTATTTGCAATATTCATCATGCCATAACTCCCTCATCGTAGCTCTGATTTGGGCGTGTAGCATATCAAAATGTTCGCCTCAGAGAGTACATCATTTCATCTCATTGCATCATTTTCATTTGAGCTCATCTTGATGCCCGAAATGTTGTTGGAAGGGAGCTATTTGAGTTATTTGTCAGATCTACTGCACCAAATAGCTATTTGTCATTTTTGCCATGTTTAATGTGTGCATGATATGCTCCTGAGTTCTACATGAGTTTTGTTATATGCCATGCCATCTTTACAGAGGTGCTATACATATATTTTTGTGACATGTGTGGTGACTAGCACAAGCTGGCAAAGTAGTGCATTCGTTAATGCTGATTTCAGGGACTTAGAATTTCTCTAAGTCCTTGATCTGTTTTTTTATCAATATGCCATATGTTCATGTTGTTTCCTAATGATCCGTGCCTCTTTTGAGGATGATCAGTAAGGATGATTTGTTAACATTGTGGTGCTCTATCCATCCATGTCCTTGTTTGCATTTATGGAGCACCCTAGCTTGAGTCAATCGAGCTCTACTTTTGCTATTTCGTGAATCCTGACAGATTGTCTACTTGTTAGCGATTTTGCCGAGGATGTTGTTGTTGATCCGTCCATGCTATGTTGTTGTTCTTGCCATGACTAGCTTATATGATATGTATTCTCGATGGGTGTATTCTTAGTTTGTCATGCCTTGCTCTGTAGTGAGTGCATCGAGCTCGTAAACATGCCTACTTGTTAACATATTTGCATGCTCCAGTTTTTCCCTAAGTCTGAGATCTGATTATGTTCTTTCCATGTTCACATGCTTGAAATTGTATTTTATGATCCCTTTTGGCTCAAGGTCACTAGGGGACTTTTGTTAAGCTCTTTGAGTAGCTCCATGTCATGCCTTGCTTTTCCATGTTAAGTTCCTGTAGCATATAGTTTTCTTGCTCCAAAATGTGCTACCTGATCTGAAATTCCGGACTTGTGTTAATTTCACTAAGTCTGAAACCTGTTATCATTTGCATTTTTTCCATGCTTGTTTGAACCTGTTAATGGATGAATTGGCCGTAGCTCAGTGTTCATCTTTTGTCAAGATTCATGAGTGGATCCCTGCCATGTATTTTGTTGTCATGTTTGATTGCTGTAGCATATTTATTTTGTTGCATTTAGTTGGCTACTTGCTGTTTATCGCAGACCGGTGCCATATTTGTTTTGCTTGCCATTTCCAAACCGTGCATCCGATTTCGGTGATCTTTATATCGATTTCAACCGAAATCACCTAACCTTTCTAGTGGCACTCTTGGATTTCCAAGTTGAGGCCAGGTTCATTCATTCCCTTGCAAATCATGCATATGCATCGCATACCGCATCCCGCATATCATATCGTGTTCATGTGTGGTTTGTTTACTATGTTGTGTGCTTCTTTCCGGTGTTTGCTTCTTCGGGTTGGTTCCGGTAACGTCGTGATTGTGAGGACCCATTCGACTACGTCCGTTTGTCTTCTTCATGGACTCGTTCTTCTTCCTTACGGGATCTTAGGCAAGATGACCATACCCTCGAAATCACTTCTATCTTTGCTTGCTAGTTGCTCGCTCTTTTGCTATGCCTATGCTATAATGCCTACCACTTGCTTATCATGCCTCCCATATTGTTGAACCAAGCCTCTAACCCACCTTGTCCTAGAAAACTGTTGTTTGGCTATGTTACCGCTTTGCTCAGCACCTCTTATAGAGTTGTTAGTTGCAGGTGAAGTTTGAAGTTTGTTCCTTGTTGGAACTTGGAGATCGTTCCTTGTTGGGACATTGTTTACTTGTTGGGATATCACAATATATCTTATTTAATTAATGCATCTATATACTTGGTAAAGGGTGGAAGGCTCGGCCTTTTGCCTAGTGTTTTGTTCCACTCTTGCCACCCTAGTTTCCGTCATATCGGTGTTATGTTCCCGGATTTTGCGTTCCTTACGCGGTTGGGTAATAATGGGAACCCCTTGACAGTTCGCCTTGAATAAAACTCTTCCAGCAATGCCCAACTTTGGTTTTACCATTCGCCACCTAGCCTTTTCTTTTCCCTTAGGAGTCGCGCTCCCGAGGGTCATCATTATTTTAACACCCCCCCAGGCCAGTGCTCCTCTGAGTGTTGGTCCAACCTATCAGCTGCCGGTGGCCACCAGGGGCAACTCTGGGCTGGCCTACCCGTACCTTGGACAATCTGAGCGTGCCCTGAGAAAGAGATATGTGCAGCTCCTATCGGGATTTGTCGGCACATTCAGGCGGTGTTGCTGATTTAGTTTTACCTTGTCGAAATGTCTTGTAACCGGGATTCCGAGTCTGATCGAGTCTTCCCGCTAGAAGGAATATCCTTCGTTGACCGTGAGAGCTTGTGATGGGCTAAGTTGGGACACCCATGCAGGGATTTGAACTTTCGAAAGCCGTGCCCGCGGTTATGGGCAGATGGGAATTTGTTAACGTCCGGTTGTAGAAAACCTGAAGTTGACCTTAATTAAAATGCATCAACTACGTGTGTTACCGTGATGGTCTCTTCTCGACGGAGTCCGCGAAGTGAACACGGTGTTGGAGTAATGTTTGCCTTAGCTTGTTCTATAGTTCTTCGTTCCCGCTTCGCCTTCTCTTCTCGCTCTCTTTTGCGAACAGGTTAGCCACCATATATGCTAGTAACTTGCTGCAGCTCCACATATTACCTTGCCTTACCTATAAGCTTAAATAGTCTTGATCGCGAGGGTGCGAGACTGCTGAGTCCCCGTGGCTCATAGATTACTTCCAAAACCAGCTTCCAGGTGCCGATGAGTCCGTGCAGATGACGCAACCAATCTCACACTAGTAGAAAAAGGGTCAAACATGAAGCACATTAGTGCCGGTTTGATTTTGGCCCGGTACTAATGGTACCATTAGTGCTGGTTTGAACGGATTTGCATTAATGCCGGTTCGTGTTGAACCTTTAGTACCGATTCGTGGCACGAACCGGTACTAAAGGGGTGGTGGCAGGCTGGCGTCAGGCCGGGGCCCCACGATCACCTTTAGTACTGGTTCGTGGCACAAACCGGTACTAAAGGTCTAACCTTTAGTACCAGTTCGTGCCATGAACCGGTACTAAAGGGGTCTGACCTATAGTACCGGTGTGTGACACAAACCGGCACTATAGGGCAATTTTCAAACTCTACCTCCCCCCCCCGTCTGTCGCCATTTCAGTTCTGAAAAAATCAAAAGAAAATGATAAAAACTTCAAAAAATAAAATCCTTCAAGAGGTAGTTATATTACTACATCTACTAGTTAGGAAAATTTGAAAACTACAATTTGGACATGTTTTGCAAGAAGTGTAGGGAAAATGTAAAACGGCTATAACTTTTGCATACGATGTCGGAAAAAACGTATAATATATCAAAAAATTCAGGACGAAAATCCGCCTGTTTGGAATTTTTTAGAATCCTCAAATTCCAAAAGGAAAAAAAGATATGGTCAAATTTCAGTTTTTTTAAAAAAATTTGGTTAAATCTGGTCAAACTACTTATTCAAGAAGTATTAATGTTACTACATAATTATTCAAGAATATTAGTGTTACTAAATCATTATTTCAATTTTTTGAATTTTGGTCAAATCTGGTCAAACTATGGTCAAACTGTGGTCAAACTATGGTCAAACTTATTCAAGAAATATTAGCGTTACTAAATAATTACTGT
The DNA here is from genome assembly GCF_002162155.2 of Triticum dicoccoides. Lineage (NCBI taxonomy): Eukaryota > Viridiplantae > Streptophyta > Magnoliopsida > Poales > Poaceae > Triticum > Triticum dicoccoides. The sequence goes on along the minus strand of NC_041382.1, from coordinate 355,243,781 downwards.
TTTTTAGAATAATAGTTTCAAACTCAAACGGTGAAATGTGTGACTTCATTCTCAAGCTAAACTCCTGAGGGTTAATAGGATTGACATCTTACTATTGTCAGGAAAACAACAAGTGCAGACTCGAAAACGAAGGAGAATAGAACTCGAAAGTTAAGAGTGCTCGGGTTGGAGTAGTGAGAGGGATGGGTGACCGGTCAGGAAGTTAGATGATTTGGAATGAGTGATCCACACTTGAGCAGTTAAGAGAGGTGATTAGAGACTAAATCATCAAATAATTCAGAAAAATTAAAAATAAAAAAAATCAAATTTTTTTTCCAAAATTTTCAAAAAAAATTCAAAAAAAACCTTTAGTACCGGTTGGTAACACCAACCGGTACTAAAGGTCCCCCATACCAGGGCGCGAGCTCAGGCCACGTGGTGGCACTTTAGCGCCGGTTCGTGCCGAACCGGTACTAAAGGGGGGGGCCTTTAGTGCCCACCCTTTAGTGCCGGTTATGGAACCGGCACTAAAGGCCCTGACGAACCGGCGCTATAGCTCTGTTTTCTACTAGTGTCAAGGAGGAGCTCAATGAAGATCTTGTCCTTTATGTTGTTTCATTCTAGTTGATCAGTAGTGGAGCCCAGTTGGGGTCGATCGGGGATCTGTGTAGCATTTGGGGTAGTCTTCTTTTATTTTGGTTCTGTAGTCGGACCTTGATTGTATCTGGATGATGTAATGCTTTATTCATGTATTGTGTGAAGTGGCGATTGTAAGCCAACTATGTATCTCTTTTCCCTTATTGTATTACATGGGTTGTTTGCGAAGATTACCTCACTTGCGACATTGCTTTCAATGCGGTTATGCCTCTAAGTCGTGCTTCGACACGTGGGAGATATAGCTGCATCGAGGGCGTTACAACGGAGGAAGTAGTTTCATGCATGCAAAGTAGGCAAAAAATGCTCATTTATAGCTGTCTGAAATCTCCAAGGGCGTGAGCGCGCGAGTGAGGCGACGGTCATGGTAGGCGCGACCATGATATAGGTTGCTGACAGCCCTTGGATCTGAGATCGAACGGTCGCATGGTAAGTTGCTGAAAAATTGTAGAATAACCCTCCAGGATAGGATATTCATCCATAGGTCTAGGATCACGCCATGCAACCTTTCGATCTCAGATCCAAGGGCTCTCGGAAGACCATATCATTGGAGCATGGAAAGCTTCATATCACCTCTAATTTTCCCGATGCTTGACATGCGAACACGTAGATGCATGAAGCCATTTAATTGGGCATCTAGTAGACATGACATCTAATTGGACCCCCATAGTACTATGCATGAATCCATTTATCCATCAGGCAAGCCACTACCCCGCCGTTTGCACGCCCCACTCAGCATTTTTACGACCGGAAAACCGCTTGCATTTCGCTCCTACTAGTCCCCGGCCGTCCTTTAACATTACGGCAGTTCGCTCCTAGTCGTCCCATCCTTTCACATTACAGCAGTTCCACTAATCCTAACCCTCCCCCCAAATCCATGGCATCCAAAATCTCCATGATCGGCGGTGAGTACAAGGTTAGAACCATCACCAGCGATGAGTTCAACGTCATCTACACCCGTTCTTCCATGACGGTGAAAGGATGCCTTGTTTGCTTCAGACGCATGTTCAAAAAGTCAAAGGGTGATGATTGGGTCGCTAGGCTATATGTTGAGTACAAAACAGTCCTGGGAAAAGAGAAGAGTCTAAAGGAGGAAGAGAAGAATGTCGAATTCGGGGCTCCACAGACCCAAGAAAGATTCGAACTCTGGGGTGCGTGTGAAGAACTCAACCTCCCCAGTCTGCCAACTTGTCCATCTCATGGCCTAGCTCAATGAACTGGAAAGGAAAGGGACACGGCAGTTTACCCAGGTTCGGGCCACCTTGTAGTGTAATACCCTACTCCTGCTTTGTGGTGGATTGGCCTCAAGGTGGGCTGAGGATTAACTAGTACAGAGTAAGAACAACCTCAGGAGGTATGTTCTTGTGTTGGTGTGATCTGGTCAGGGTTCGGATGGTCTGATCCGATTCGTCAATGGTTGTGGCAAAGCCATATTTGTAGTGGCCTTGGTCCTCCCCCCCGCCAAATGAAGGCGGGAAGGGATACCACAATGCCCAAATTTGAAGGGAGACAAATAGTAGGTCCTATCCTGATGACAGGTGGTCTTCGCCTGCAAAGCTTCTGGCTGTGACGCCGTGGTGGGCTCGGTGACGACCTCCCCCTGCCGTCCAAGCGGTCTTGGTCTTGTAGCATGGAAATGGGAACCTTTGGCTGATTCCTCGGGACACTGCACCTGCGCTTGCCTCCTTAGCACCAAAGAGGAAACCTGCTGTACTGCGCCCGCTGGTGCCCGCCTGGCTTTGGTCGTCATGGCTTGTGTCACCTCAACCTCATGAGGTGAGCGCCTGCATAGGAATCTTCACTCCTTAGGAGCCGTCCTAGGAGGTTGCTCCCTCTAGAGGTCTTGGCGGCGTCCGCCTCATGAGCCTTGGCCCCTCGCAAGGGTCTTGTGTTGCTGATGCTGGAGATGGGCCGTACCAGGCTGTTGATGGAGCCACGCCATGGGCCGCAGGCAGGCAAGTCTGGGTACCCCGGTTCCTAGAACACCGACAAAGAAGAAGCCCGCCATGATCCAGGTTTGCATGCATAACTTGTTCTTGGTCTGCCACATATGCCATGCCGATGTTGAGTGCGAGGATTTTAAGAACTTCCTCGGGGGCGACAAAGTCAAATTCATATTTGTAGACTTTACGAACGACAAACAAGTCATGGGTTGGATAGGCCTCGTTGTAGGCCGGCCCTTTGACCTCAAGAGGAATGTGCTGGTGTCCTCCCGTCAGCCTTCAATGTTGACCCTGGAAACAACCATGGTTGATCGTTCGTACGGTAAACTAACGAAACCTCCGCCCAAGTTTCATCGTGCATGGCAGTGGGATGTACTATATAGAGACCACATCAGTTATGCTACAATGGATGCCTACCTTTGTTTCAATATCTAGAAGGGTTGGATGAAGAGCGAGAGCCAAGTGTGCGGTTCAAGAAAAGAAGTATCAACCAAGAGGAAGAGGGACAAGGACGAAGTCGAGCACGTGGACGAGGAGTCCGAGTAAGGTGGCAGTGTCGTTGCTCATGGTGGTTGTAGTGCAATGTCTACTGGATTAGTTGCTTAGTTTAATTTCAGGGTGCTTAGTTTTATTTGAGGGGTGTGTTGTGCTGAGCTCCCAACTGAACTACATTATGTTCCTTCTCATTACATTAACTCTTCAGCATGTACATACTAGTATTTCTTATAGTTCATCTTGTAGTTGGTAGTACTACCACTGATGAGGACATCAATAGCATTGTTACACCCACAGCCCATGCTGCTATACATATTGGACCAATTACTAGAGCTCGTGCACGCCAATTGAATTATCAGGTACTTTCGTTTCTTGGTAACGATTCTAATGTTCATGAGAATATGATGCTGCCTAAATTGGATACATTTGTTTTGCTTACAAATGAAGGGCCTAGCTTGGACAAGAAAGATGAACCTTGGAACAAGTTCAAGCATGGAGATGATGACATGGGCAAGGGGATCAAGAATGGAGTTAAAAGTGATGATTTCAGGACTTTGAAGCCACCATAAGGAGTGCATGAAGCCTTGGACGAAATATACAAGATTCCACTTCATAAATTTCGTTCAGAGGCTATTTTTGGTGCTGCGTCACCTTATTATTGGGCCAAGCCCATGTATTTTCGAAATACTTAAGTATAGGCTGCTTTTAGAGTCCGTATGTGTGGGAAAACAAGAGTTAGGGTTGGTTTCGGACCCCTCCTCCAAGGGCCACGAAATCCCCCCTCTTCCTCCATATATACAGCCCTTAGGGCGTCGTTTAGACTTTGGGTTTTGTTTAGATTAAAAGTTCGCCATAGCTGCAACTTTGCGTACTTCGTGTGTGTCCAACGACCAGACCAAGACGTCACAGAACCCCACCTTGATCAATAAAGCTTTCATCTTATATTCGCAATATCCAGATTGCAATCTCAGTTTCTTTGCTTGTTCTTCGCTTGCTCGCGGGAAACCGACCCTCGTGGTCAGGTTGATCGTGCTCCGGCGTGGTCAATAACCCCTCAGAAGTTGGTTTAGCGATTGCTAAGGCGCGACGTCTCGCACGTTCGTAGTCGGATCTTCAAGGTCGACTCCCACAGAAACGATAGCCACCATCTCATCGAAACATCGGGACACCTTAGCCTCTATCAAGTGGTATCAGATTTCCAGGTTGCTCGGTGAGCTTTTATAGTTTTTCGTAGTTTAGATCGAGTCTGTTCTTCATACCTACAGTCCACGAAAAAAAGCCCCAAAAAATTAGGGTTAGTTCATCATATCCGAACCAATGTGAGCCTTTGCATAGTCTTTTCAGTATTTTGCTTTGTTGAATTTGCGGTTGCCTCGTCGTGTCTAGTTGCTAGTCTTAGAGTCTAGTCTTTTAGAGTTTCGAGTTCCGGTCATAAGTTGTCACGCCGCCGCCGCACCATCATCATCGCCCCTGCTGTCTACCACCACCGCTTATCCACCATCGATCCGTCTCCATATACCATCACCAAATCGTATCCATATACCACCACCAATCCGTATCCATATACCACCACCAATCCGTATCCATATACCACCACCAATCTGTATCCATATACCACCACCGCTGCCATATCCTACCATCATATATCCACCACCAATCTGAGTTCCTTTCATATTACGTTTGTTTTCGAGGTCCGTCTAATTTCTGATTCGTGCTTCCTTGCCTGGGTAGGTTTCGAAAAAAAAAGAGTATGGAGACCCCCGGGCAGTTTTTAGGCCAAACTTTTCACAGGAAAAAATATTTTTCCCTATCCTATTTTTAGGCTTTTCTGAGTCTTTTGAGCCACGTGCCATCATAGTGATTTTTTGTCGCACTTTTTCGTCGCCGCTGCCCTGATTTCAGAAAAAAATGTCAAAAAAAATTCCGTGCCCATCCTGTCAGTTTGACGAGGGAAGAGTTTTCAGACACTCACCATTATAGTGATTTTTCGCAAAAAAAAAGAGGAGCGCAAAAAAAGAGGAGCGCTAAAAAAAGAGCGAAAAAAGTTCCAGAGTCTGCTTTCCCCTTGTTTGCGTGCAGCGCCATGATTTTTGTTAGTGTTCTAGGCTCGCGTCTCTAGCACGGTCTAGCCTAGAACCAGCACATTACCGACGTTGAGCGTTTATTCAACTTTGCATCTCTGAATTGATTATTGCTGACCCTTTTTGCTACCATATTATAAGCCTTTCCAGCTCCACATACATCTACGTCGTGCGTTTGACTCTCCCTGGTAATCACTCTATCCAAGCTTTGAGAGTTTTGTCTACGACGGTTGCCGATCACCACCTGCTGCTGGGTAAGAACTGGTAAGAATTTCAGATTTGCTTGACGGATTTGTGACATCCACCACCACCTCTTGTTAGTAGTATGTAGGATCATATTCCTGTGTGTTTCTATTGTTGCTAACCATGGCAGGATCACAAGCCAATGAGACTGACTGGGAGAACATGACGAATAAGGAGTTGCATGATAAATTTCAGCATATGATGAGTGGAAAGGTGCAAGATGTGCTAAACAGATTTGAAGAGGCCATGGATAAGATAGATGGCATGGAGAAGACATTTGAAACAAAGCTCAATAACAAGTTTAATGAATTGCTCGCGCGTCTTCCACCACAACCACCGGCTGCCCTAAACGCACCTCTACAACAACAACAACAACAACAACAACAACAACAACAACAACAACAACAACAACAACAACAACAACAACAACAACAACAACAACAACAACGTCGCTTTCCAAATCAAGTGGGACGAGCACAACGCGTTCCCATTGACCCTGGGCAAAATTCCGGTGCCGCTGTTGATGCTTCTGCCGCTCCTCTTGCTACTGTAGAGGTGGAGGACCATTACGAGGATGAGGTTGACCAAAATCAGAACTATGTGCAACCACTAGCACCACCACCACCAGGTCGTCCTCATGCATATCATCGCAACGGTAGGACTGTAGCACCACCTGAGGTACATGACCATCTTCCTAAACTAAAATTGAATATTTCACCATTTGAGGGTAGATATGTTCCTGATATATATCTTACTTGGGAGTTAGAAACTGAACAACGATTTACATGTTTACAATATCCGGAGGAGAGACGTGTTCCTGCTGCTGTTTGTGCTTTCACGAGCTTTGCATGCGTTTGGTGGTCTGAACATTGTAGATTATATCCTATTCCAGCTACTTGGGCTGCTTTGAAAACTGCTTTGCGTACTCGTTGGGTTCCACCATATTATCAACGTGAATTACTTCAAAAATTGCAGCGATTAAGACAAGGAAATTTTTTTGTAGAAGAATATTATCAGGGATTACAAACTGGCATGATTATGTGGTATTGTTGAGGAGAATAAAGCTATGCTTGCACGTTTTATGGGTGGATTAAATAGAGAGATTCAGACCATTCTAGAGTATAAGGAGTATACTAATATCACTCGTTTATTCCATCTTGCTTGTAAAGCTGAACGTGAAGTGCAGGATCGACAGGCATTGGCATGAACTAACTTTTCTGCAGGTCGATCTTCATCATGGACACCATGTGCATCCTCTACTTCCACTCCACTAGCACCTCCATCAGGTGCCACCTCCAGCCGTGATACCAGAAAGTAGGCACAACCACCACTATCTGCCAAGAGCACACCTGCCGGACCTGCGCAGAGCTCTTCTTCTTCCATGGCATCAACAGGGCACACAAGTGATATTATTTGTTGTCGTTGTAAGGGAAGAGGACATTTTGCGAGAGAATGCCAATCAAAGCGTGTGATGATTGCTACTTAGGATGGTGGGTATGAGTCCGCTAGTGGCTATGATGAGGAGACTTTGGCTCTTATTACACATGAAGAACATGGTGGAGAGGTTTCTGATCATGAGATGCAATACATGGCTGCTGAAGATGCTGACAGGTATGAATGTTTAGTTGCTCAACGTGTTTTGAGTGTGCAGGTTACACAAGCTGAGCAAAATCAGAGGCATAATTTGTTCCATACAAAGGGAGTTGTGACGAAACGTTCTGTTCGCGTCATCATAGATGGAGGGAGCTGCAATAACTTGGCTAGCATGGAGATGGTGGAGAAGCTATCTCTCACCACAAGACCACATCCACATCCTTGCTACATCCAATGGTTCAACAACGGCGGCAAGGTTAAGGTAACACGTACTGTTCATGTGCATTTTAGTATCTCTACATATGCTGATTATGTTGATTGTGATGTGGTACCTATGCAAGCATGTTCCTTATTACTTGGTAGACCATGGCAATTTGATAAAAAATCTGTACACCATGGTAGAAACAATCAGTATACTCTTGTTCATAAGGATAAAAATATTACTTTGCTTCCTATGACTCCTGATTCCATTTTGAAAGATGATATTAATAGAGCTAATAAAGCAAAACATGAGAAAAATAAAAGTGAGAATCAGATTGTGGCAAAACAATTTGAGCAACAAATGCAGCCTGATAATAAACCATCTAGTGTTGCTTCTGAAATTAAATTGAAAAGTGCATGTTTACTTGCCACCAAATCTGATATTGATGATTTAGCTTTTAGCAAATCTGTTTGCTATGCTTTTGTGTGCAAAGAGGCATTATTTTCATTCGAGGACGTGCCTTCCTCTTTGCCTCCTGCTATCACTAACATTTTGCAGGAGTTCGCTGACATCTTTCCACAAGACGTGCCACCGGGATTACCACCTATTCGAGGGATTGAGCATCAAATTGATTTATTTCCCAGTGCATAATTACCCAACCGTGCACCATACCGTACCAATCCGGAGGAGATGAACGAGATTATGCGTCAAGTACAAGAACTGCTCAACAAAGGTTATATACGTGAATCCCTTAGTCCTTGTGCTGTTCCTATCATTTTAGTGCCGAAAAAGGATGGTACGTCACATATGTGTGTTGATTGTAGAGGCATTAATAATATTATATTCGTTATCGTCATCCTATTCCTAGGCTAGATGATATGCTTGATGAATTGAGTGGCTCTACAATATTCTCCAAAGTTGATTTGCATAGTGGATACCATCAAATTCGTATGAAATTGGGAGATGAATGTAAAATAGCATTTAAAACAAAGTTTGGATTATATGAGTGGTTAGTCATGCCTTTTGGGTTAACTAATGCGCCTAGTACTTTCATGAGGTTAATGAACGAAGTTTTACGTGCTTTCATTGGACAATTTGTGGTAGTTTACTTTGATGACATATTGATTTATAGCAAATCTTTGGAGGAACATTTGGAACATTTATGTGTTGTTTTTATTGCTCTACATGATGCACGTTTGTTTGGTAACCTTGGAAAGTGCACCTTTTGCACCGACCGAGTATCTTTTCTTGGCTATGTTGTTACTCCACAGGGAATTGAAGTTGATAAAGCCAAGATTGAAGCTATTGAGAGTTGGCCGCAGCCCAAAACGGTCACACAAGTGAGGAGTTTCCTTGGCCTCGCTGGATTCTATAGGCGTTTTGTGAGAGATTTCAGCACCATCGCTGCACCTCTCAACGAGCTTACAAACAAGGATGTGTCTTTTGTTTGGGGTACCGCATAGGAATAAGCCTTCAGGGTATTGAAAGATAAGTTTTTTTGGCCATGAAGACTGCAGGGCATGCACCCCACAGCATTTTATTAATAAAGCAAAGGCAAACAGGGTTTCCTCAAGATGAGGAAAGAAATAAAAGAATAAAAGAAAAGAGGGAAGGCTCTAAAGAAGGCTATACAGAGAAGGGGTGCACTATACCAATTAATTACAAAGAAACAAAGAAGCAACTCTCCTCAAGGAGGAAGAAAATCAATCCACTTAAGAAGGGCGTCTCTATATTTCCGTTTGATTCTATGAGAGAGCAGAGTAAGATCATGAATGAAGCCATTCCTCCATGCCCTGAAAGATGGTTGAATGTTCCTGAAAGCTCTATCATTCCTGATCTTCCAAATATTCCACCAGGCCGTGAAAACCACCTCCACAAAGAAAGGCTTGTTGAAATCCTTCCTAGCATGACGATCAATTTCCACCATTTCATCACAATCTTTCCATTCAATTTGCAGATAGTTCCACACGCGAACACTAAAATTGCACTGGAAAAAGAGGTGATTTCTGTCCTCCAGTATTCCAGTCGGGCAAAGAACACATTCTGGTCCTTCATTAATCCTCCAATGCCTCCTCTGAATCATGTCCTTGGTGTTAACCCTGTCCATTATAACAAGCCAAGCAAACATCTTGATCGACATAGTACAGCAACTTTTCCATATCCACCCCAGAATGGGGTTTTATACCATTGGCTGATAGACAAAATCATAAAACCTTTTTGCAGTATATTCTGATTTCTTGCGATGCCTCCATCCCTAGTGGTCATGGGAGTTACTGTCCAAATGGAAAGACCCCATTAAAGAGGAGAGCTGCTGTAGTTCCTGGAAAGCTTGTTCAGTAAGAGGCAGGTAGAAGAGGTCCTGGAAAGTACTAGCCTCAAAGACTTCCTTGACTGAGAGATTTTTGTGGAGACAAAAAGAATATAGCCTAGGAAAATGATCTTGCAAAGGGACAGAACTGTTTCCAATTTGCCAATAGTCAGACCAGAACTGCACCGTATCTCCACTATGAACATCAACCGAAGTAACTGCCCTGAAATTATCCATCAACTTGCAGACATCTCTCCACCAAAAGGAGCCACAAAGAACAGTATCATGTGGAATCCTTTCAAAATAGTAAGAATCCCAAACTAACTGCACCCAGGGCACATCCATCTTGTTATAAAATTTACTGAGATGTTTCAGTAGGAGAGCATCATTCTGCAAACCAAGGTTTAAGATTCCAAGCCCCCCTTCGACTTAGGCCTGCAAACAAGTGGCCAAGCCGCCAGTGAATGTCCCCTTTCCTGACCATATTTCCTCCATAAACACTGCCTTTGGATTCTTTCCAATTGTTTCAAAATACCCTGAGGAATTGACAAACTGCAGAGGAAAAAGATAGGTAATGAAGAAATGACAGAATTAACTAATTGCAATCTGCTCCCTTGAGGCAAGAACCAAGAACTTGCTGTCAATCTTCTCTCCATACAATCCACAAGGGGAAGAAGGTCCACAATTTTGGGCCTGGTGGTCCCCACTGGCAGACCCAGATAAGTAAAAGGCATATTGCCTAATTTGCAACCAAAATAGGTAGCTAGGTCAGAAGCATCCTGATCACTTACATTAATGGGATACATGGAGGATTTATGGAAATTAATCTGAAGTCTAGTTACCTGTGAGAAGGAATGCAAAACTGATTTCAGAGCCCCCAATTGATCTTTATCAGCATTTAAGAAAAGCAGTGTGTCATCAGCATATTGGACCACTGGGAAATCAGGATCATGGGTAGGCAGAGGCCTGCTTATTAAACCTTGGTGAAGAAGATTATTAATCAATGTCTGCAAGAGATCAGCCGCAATAACAAAGAGCAAAGGAGAAATTGGGTCCCCTTGCTTGACTCCACATTTGCATTTAAAGTGATTACCAGGGACTCCATTCAGAAGGACAGAAGAAGTGCCAGAAGACATCTACTGCTTAATCCAAATAATCCATCGTTCATCAAAACCTTTTGCAATTAAAATCTTTATGATAGCCTCATGCTGGATAGAATCAAAAGCCTTTTCAAAGTCTAACTTAAGCAAAAGGATGGGCCTTTTAGATTGATTGCACTGATGGATATACTCAAAGGTCCAAGCAAGACAATCCTGGATTGTTCTCGATTTGATGAAACCTTATTGATTTTTATGCACACATTTGGTGATCTCCTGTTGGAATCTGTTAGCAGCAAGCTTTGTAAGGAACTTCATACCAACAGAGGTTAGTGAAATTGGCCTAAAGTCTCCCACACACTCAGGTGTCTGCTTCTTTGGAACCAGGGTAATGTATGCATCATTCAAATTTTCTAACTGCACTGTTCCAGCATGAAACCCCTTAACCAGCTGTATAAAGTCAGCAGAAATTATATGCCAACACTTTAAAAAAAAGCCCATTAAAGCCATCAGGTCCAGGGGCCTTATCAATAGGCAAGTCCTTAATAACCTGCTCAATTTCTTTTAATTCAAACGGTTTTGTGAGCACCTCCAAACCCTGGACCCTAGGTATTAGAGACAATATGTTTGCATCCAAAGAAATTGACTTAACTATCCCCATTCTGCTTTTGAAGGATGACAAGAATTCTTTGGCCATTTCCTCATGGTTTGACGTTACTGATTCATCAGCCAGCAACAAGCTAGCAATAGAGTTTTTTCTATATCTCTCAGTTGCCATGGCCTGAAAGAATTTAGAGTTTTCCTCTGCCACTTTGATGTACCTAATTGTACATCTCTTCCTCCAGTACAGATATTGCATGTGAAGCAGATGTTCATGGTGCAAATTTGTGATTTTCCTGAAATTAAACTCAGGCCTGGACATAGATCTCTTATCCTCAAGATTGTCCAACCAAAAAATTACCCAGTTACACTTCTCAATTAACCTTTTAATATGTGATAAACCTTTCTACCATTTCTTCAATGCAAACCTCGACGCTTTTAGTTTGTCAACAATTATTGCCGAAATATGGATCTTACGAGGGGGACGAGTCCAAACCTCCTGCACACACTCCATGGAACCAGCCTGATGGATCCAAAAGTTTTCAAACCTGAAGATATGTGCTTTTGGAATTGCTGTACTGATGGTCACCAGACAAGGAACATGATCAAACGCAGTCTTGGCCAAAGGGGTCAGTTGGGTCATGGGATAAATGTTAATCCAACTTGCAGAAGTAAAAACCCAGTCCAACTGTTCCAGAAGAGGCCTGTCCTGCATATTAGACCAAGTAAACTTTCGTCCTTTTAGAGGAAGTTCTAACAGTCCCGAATGGCCAATTATTTCATTGAAAATAAACATATCATTTATATCGCCCCCGGGGAGATTCCTATTATCAATGGAACGGATGAAGTTGAAGTCCCCCATCAACATCCACATCTGATCCGGATCAATGTCCAAGTTGTAAATCCAGGAAACAAACTCATCATGCAACTCACCCTGACATGGACCGTACACATTAACCAGAAACCATTGCTCACTATTATGAACCGAGGTAAATTGCATAAGATAGCGTAGGGTTTGACTTCGAGCGGGGTGCCACAGAACACATCAGATCGCCACGCTGTTAAAAGACGCCCGGAGGCACCACTAGAGGGAGACTCAGCAAATTGATCAAACCCATGAGGACAAATGCTTTTCATGATTGAACGCGAGCAAGAGGATAGCTTAGTTTCTTGCAAACAAAGCACTGAACACTGACTCTCTATCACTTTCTCCCTGGCAGAGCGCTGCCAAGCATCCGAATTCAGACCGCGAACATTCCAACATAAAACTTTCCAACTACGTGTTGTAACACGATTCATGAATAACCATTGCGTAGAGTAGCAAGAAGAGCATGGCACATAATGCCATACCATCCAAAATAAAGTAAAGTTCAGAACCCCAATGTGCCACATCCCAGACCGAACTCAGTTCAACAGAAAAAAAAGACAAGCATAATAGGCGCCCTCGGCCTCGACATAGAAGATAACATAAATACTAAGCAGAAGATGCAGACGAGTCCTCCTGTGGATTAGCCATAAGCTTGTCCACCGTTAGAAGCGAAGGATCAATCTCTAGCTCCGCGCCCACAGCTTGGAGAACATGAAGTGGGGTGTGTGGTGGTGCAGTAGGCAGAGCATCTCCAGAATCATCCGCAGAAGTGGGCTGGGCCTTGTCCTCCATGGGCTTTGCACGGGGGCGCTTCTTAGATGCCTGTAGAGAAAGCTGCTCAAAAACCACGTTTTTGTAGCCATCCAACTTTGCCGCGCTCCGAGTGCAACGCCTTAGTGATGTATCGACAACAGGAGCCTTCTTCTTCTCTCTCCGCTTACGAGCAGAGGATTGTTCCATAGAGAAAACCAAAGGTGATGATTGAACCGATACAGGAACAGCAGAACTATCAGACCCAACTTCTTCAAAAACAGAATCTGAAATAGCCGGCAGCGCCTCAAATAAAGCTCTGGCCACCGGGCGCTTCACCATGACAGGTTTTCTGACAACAGGAACCACAGGCAGAGAAGCAGCCAAACAAGAAATCATCCTTGATTTGTCAAAAGCAATGGACCACAACCTCTTGGAGTAAATGATTGTGCCCATCGGCTTGAAGAAGATAGACCTTGGCACTTCCTTAACTGAGAAATCGAACATAAGGTTCTGGAAAGACCGTTTCCAAACCATCTCCGGGGGAAGAGGAGGTCCAGCCACAATGCGTGCCATGCCAATAAAGATTTGCTGCTGCTGAATCGTAGGAGGATGGTAGGGCACAATGGCAAGCTGATTCTCCTCAATGACAGGGTGCTGAAGTTCTGGAAGTGGTAAATCATGCTGTTGTTGGATTTCAACTTCTTTTTCTTGTTGCTCTACACAAGCAGATCCTTCAGGCTGATCAATCACTATTGAAACTTGATCCTGTTCGGGAGCAGCAGGGTGCGGGGCCTGCTCATTCCCAGCTTCATCTCCCCACATGGAATTGCCCCAACCAGGCGCTTCGTCATTCACCGGTGGAGGAGGTGGAGTGACAGGTGCATCATTCCAACCCAACATTGGGTATGGTGGTAAGACAAACATCAAATTATCTGGAACCAGATTACCAGGCAAAGGGTGAGGGTTTCCATCCAAGGGCATAGGGTCTTCGTCATTTGGCATCTGGTCTGCAAAATCTGCGCCAAGAACATAGCAAGCAGCAGTCCAAGACACTTCAGCACCTCCATACTCCGCATAATCACCAAACACAACATCTCTTGGAACCAACGGCGTATCTGGGAAACTAGCTTCAACCAAAGTCCGGACAAGATAAGGATCCTCACTGTCCCAAGAAATAAACTTTCCAAAAGTGCCTACGGCCTGCGAGATGTATTCAGTGGAGCGGTAATCCAGGGGAATCCCAATGAACATTAACCAACCCTTGTGAAAACCATGTGTTCCTTTGAAATTTTCTCCCTCATCATGCTTCATAAATCTGACAAAACGATCATTGCCCAATGGAAAAGGTGCATGCTGAACCAAGGTATATCTAACTGACGGATCCCTGACTTGAAACAGTCCTACCCCATGAAACCACGGCTGAGCAGATCGGACCAAAATACCTCTGTTTTGCAGAAACTGGACAACTTCTTCCCGCACCGGGCCGAATGGCCCCTCCGGCGACGGCATCACCTCGGCAACCATGAAGTCCCCATGCCGACGGAGCGGACATGCGGCGGGCGTGAAGAAGGTGCATGGTAGCCGACGATCGCCACCGTCAATGATGAGGTGTCCAGGGGGCACAAAGCGCTGTGGTTCGAGCTCGTAGTTCGCCATGGAAGAGCCCGAAGCTTGTCGGGGGTTTTCTTTGGCTTGGGGAGAGGGAAGATGCAATGGAGGCGGCTGCGATGGGACTGGACAGTCTATCCCAATAACTCTGGCTCTGTTCCCATGAGAAGCAGCAGATTCTGATAAACTCGTTTTTTGTTGCACCGAAATTGGCCTCCAAACCAATCCATTGGAGTGCGCGAAATCATTACAGGCATGGCTAGAGTGACCAGGACGAGAGCAAGCCATACAGACTACTCGCATTCCACAAGTCGTTGACAAGTGGCCCTTCTGAGAACAAATAGTACAGGTAACCACACGGACCACCATGTCATCGACCATAGCTTCAAACTGCCTCGCAGCCTCCTGAGATGTAGGGATATCTGGACAATGGCCCAGAGGAGTTGGGACCGGAGGCATGGAAGGCCCAGAGGCAGATGGGCTAAGCAGCAAAGATGGGGTAGTAACCTGACGGGCCTCCAAAGCCACTGGGTCAGAAACCTGACAATTGTTTTGAATGGGTGACAATCCCGCCTGTGCGCAACTTACGGGCGAAAACTCCGCATGCACAGGGGAAAGGTCCTCCGAAACCGGATCAATTACCGGTGAAGAAGATTCCAGCCGGCTCAACGCCGGCAAGGGAGTGACTGTACCAAAAACAATAGGTGGACGAGCCACCGTCCAAAACAAGTCTGCGGGTGGCGATTGATGTATGACTACATGTTCATGAGCAGGAAGATCATACCCCGCATCTGTCATGATGTCAATGCACTCTTGCGTAGCCGGATATCTATATCCCTTGCAAGCAGAGTATCGCTCAAACGTGGCAAAAGAAAGATTTTTATGAGCAGATGCAGCAGTCTTAATAGCTGATCTAACCGGAGGCTTATTCATGGCCAAAAGACCTAAAGATGATCGATGCTTAGTAGGACTAACTAGAATCCATTCAGCGTCACATTCCTTCCTCCTGATCTGGAGCTCTCTAATCCAATTAGGTTCCCCATTTCCCCACAAATGAAAATAGCACTTGAACAGATCACATGCATAGGAACGGAGATCCATAATAAGAAAACCAACTTGCTTGCAAGATACATGAAAGGAGTAAACCTTATCTTTGATGTGATCAACCTAAAGATCAATTGCCGAACCTCCAATTACTTCCTCCAAAACCGCGGCCACAGAATCCTCCGAGAGACAAAAGGCATGGCGGCTGAATGAAACCACTAAGATGAATGATCTCTTGTGTCCTGAAGGGTGGACCGTATGCCTAGTAGATCTGAAAACCTCATCTACAAAAACCCTACCCTTGGAGAAATCCAAGCCAAGGGTAGATCCACCAGAAGAACCCATTGGATATGGGTATTTCCTTGATCCAAAGAGGGCGCCGGAGCAGATGATCGGTGAGAATCCACAAATTAGTGGAGAAAGAGGGAGATCGCCGGAGAGGGTGGGAGAGCCGCGGTGGGGGTGGGAGCGCCATTACGTTCCTTGTTGACGCACCGTGGTCAGAACTATCGCTATTGAAAGATAAGTTGACACATGCTCCTTTACTCCAACTTCTTGATTTTAATAAGACTTTTGAGCTTCAATGTGATACTAGTGGAATTGTATTAGGAGGTGTGTTATTACAAGATGGCAAACATGTTGCATACTTTTCTGAAAAATTGAGTGGGCCTAGTCTGAACTATTCTACTTATGATAAAGAATTATATGCTCTTGCTCGAAGCTTAGAAACATGGCAACATTATTTATGGCCAAAGAAATTTGTTATACATTCTAATCATGAATCTTTGAAACACATTAAAATTCAAGCAAAACTGAACCGTAGACATGCTAAATGGGTTGAATTCATTGAGACTTTCCCTTATGTCATTAAACACAAGAATGGTAAAGAAAATGTTATTGCTGATGCATTGTCTCGTCGTTATACTATGCTTTCATAACTTGACTTTAAAATATTTGGTTTGGAGACCATCAAAGATCAATATGTGCATGATGCTGAATTTAAAGATGTATTACCGAATTGTAAGGAAGGGATAACTTGGAACAAGTTCATTCTTAATGATGGATTTGTGTTTCGTGCTAACAAGCTATGCATTCCAGCTAGCTCCGTTCGTCTTTTGTTATTGCAGGAGGCGCATGGAGGAGGATTAATGGGACACTTTGGCATCAAGAAGACGGAGGATATACTTGCTACACATTTCTTTTGGCCAAAGATGAGACGGGATGTTGAGCGTTTTGTTGCTCGTTGCACTACATGTCAAAAAGCTAAGTCACAACTCAATCCTCATGGTTTATATATGCCTTTTCCTGTACCTAGTGTTCCTTGGGAGGATATATCTATGGACTTTGTTTTAGGTTTACCTTGAACAAAGAAGGGGAGGGATAGCATATTTGTTGTCGTGGATAGGTTCTCGAAAATGGCACACTTTATACCATGTCATAAAGGCGTTGATGTTGTTAATGTTGCTGATTTGTTCTTTCATGAAATTATTCGCTTGCATGGTGTGCCAAATACTATTGTTTCAGATCGTGATACTAAATTTCTTAGCCACTTTTGGAGATGTTTATGGGCTAAGTTGGGGACTAAACTGCTTTTTAGTACTACTATGCTTAGGGCTGTTTTAAAGAATAACAAGAAAATGTGGGAAGAATACTTCATTTTAAAAATGAATTTGCTTACTATGCCTCATATTGAATTTGCTTATAATCGTATTGTCTACTAAAAGTGAAAGTAGCCAATAGAACATTGTCTACTATGCCTCATATTGAATTTGCTTATAATCGTTCATTGCATTCTACTACTAAGATGTGCCCTGTTGAAATTGTGTATGGTTTCCTACCTCGTGCACCTATTGATTTGTTGCCTCTTCCATCTTTGGAGAAGGTTAATTTTGATGCTAAAGAACATGTTGAATTGATTTTAAAAATGCATGAGTTAACTAAGGAAAACATTGAGCGTATGAATGCTAAATATAAACTTGCTGGAGATAAGGGTAGAAAACATGTTGTGTTTGCACCTGGAGATCTTGTTTGGTTACTTTTGTGTAAGGATAGATTTCCTAATTTGCGCAAATGAAAGCTAATGCCACGTGCTGATGGTCCTTTTAAGGTGTTAGAGAAAATAAATGATAATGCATATAAACTTCAGCTGCTTGCTCATTTTGGGGTTAGTCCCACTTTTAACATTGCAGATTTGAAGCCTTATTTGGGTGAGGACGATGAACTTTCGTCGAGGACAACTTCATTTTAAGAAAGGGACGATGATGAGGACATCAACACCATTGTTACACCCACAGCCCCTGCTGTTATACATATTGGACCAATTACTAGAGCTCGCGCATGCCAATTGAATTATCAGGTACTTTCGTTTCTTGGTAACGATTCTAATGTTAATGAGAATATGATGCTGCCTAAATTGGATACATTTCTTTTGCTTACAAATGAAGGGCCTTGCTTGGATAAGAAAGATGAACCTTGGAACAAGTTCAAGCATGGAGATGATGGCATGCGCAAGGGGATCAAGAACGGAGTTACAAGTGATGATTTCAGGACTTTGAAGCCACCATAAGGAGTGCATGAAGCCTTGGACGAAATATACAAGATGCCACTTCATAAATTTCGTTTAGAGGCTATTTTAGGTGATGCGTCACCTTATTATTGGGCCAGGCCCATGTATTTTCGAAATAATTAAGTATTGGCTATTTTTAGAGTCCGTATGTGTGGGGAAACAAGACTTAGGGTTGGTTTCGGACCCCTCCTCCAAGGGCCACAAAATCCCCCCCCCCTCTTCCTCCATATAGACAGCCCTTAGGTCGTCGTTTAGACTTTGGGTTTTGTTTAGATTAAAAGTTCGCCATAGCTGCAACTTCGCGTACTTCGTTTGTGTCCAACGACCAGACCAAGACGTCACAGAACCCCACCTTGATCAATAAAGCTTTCATCTTATATTCGCAATATCCAGATTGCAATCTCAGTTTCTTGCTTGTACTTCGTTTGCTCGCAGGAAACAAACCCTCGTGGTTAGGTTGATCGTGCTCCGGCGTGGTCAATAACCCCTCGGAAGTTGGTTTAGCGATTGCTAAGGCGTGACGTCTCGCACGTTCGTAGTCGGATCGTCAAGATCGACTCCCACAGAAATGATAGCCACCATCTCATTGAAACATCGGGACACCTTAGCCTCTATCAACCACTCGCTTCTTCACATTATATACGTACAATATATATGGCCAACATCATATAGCCAGCAGTTTAGTTGTCAAAGAATTTCAGGGTGCTTAGTTTTATTTGAGGGGTGTGTTGTGCTAGACACCATTATTGTGACTCAAATCTCTTTTGCCATGTTATAATGACATAAATACCTATGGACAAACATGCCGGCTCTCCCTCTATCTCACTACAGTATAATAAAGTGCGGGGCTACTTGATCCCAACAACGTTCTTATTTTCCTATAAAATTATTCGCTTGGTTACTCCTGACAAGCGGGGCCACACATATCATTGTGAGATAGAGATAATTGACATGTGGGTCTAGGCTTATTTTTGTCGTATAACCTGGTCAACGGGTTTGACGTGAAAATACCAATGTCTAATGGCATTTTGAGCAAACATCTAATGGAACGATGGCATTTTTGAGATATCTAATTGCATTTTTGAGCAAGCATCTCATAGATCAATGGCATTTTTGAGTAGTTGTAACTTCTAATGGCAAAACTGAGTAGTGAGACACAACTAGTGGCATAAATAATAAAAACCCAAGAATTAAATAGGTATGCTAATTTCTTTAATATAATTTAGCACCCCATCTAAGCACGTACTAGCTTTTTTAATAGTACTATATGCATAATTTGACGATGAGCGCTCTCTATATGTACCACCTTTTTTTCTTTAATTTCATCTTGTTAGTTTTGCTCCATGGCACAATCCATCTATACTACTACTGTACAAAAGTATACATTTAAAAGGATAAAGGGCGGGCCAGTCTCACTTGGTGGGTTCACGAGAGGCGAGGGTCTTTGTGATTTGACGGTTCATTACTACTGGAAGGCAGAGCCTTGTGATATAAATGTTGCCAACAACCAAAGGAGGAGCAAAGAACCATGCGGTATACTCAAGTTTTCCACTGGAGTACTAGTACAACGGAGGAGCACGAAATATGACAACCCAGTGCGATATGGCGATAAAAAAATGATCTAATTTGCTAGGCGTCGATCCCACGGTGCCACTCATCGTTAGCATTGTTCTACTCATGCCTCGTAGAGAACGTGACACGTGCAGCGAAACACCCGAAGCAAAAGAAGAAACACAGGAGCAAA
>NC_041382.1:355194681-355223741 GCF_002162155.2 Triticum dicoccoides | reverse complement strand
CCGCGGAGTCATAACTGCTTCCTCATCGCCTCCACGACCTCCATCTCCTTATGCATCTCCTCAGCCAACTGCTTCTTCATCGCCTTCACGACCTCCATCTCCTCACCCATCTCCTCGGCCATCTTCTTCATTCTGTCCATGATGCGGGATTTCTCGACATGAGCCTTCATCATCTGTTCCATAGCCGCATTACGTACCTTGACAGTAGCCGGGTGCTCGATGCGGAGCTTCGCCAACTCCTCCTTCTATTCCATGACGAGGGCCTGCAACATCTTCATCGAGGAACTTCTCTTCTCATGTATCTTCTTCCAGCCGGCGTTCTCCTCCTTCAGCAGGTCGAGCTTGTGGCGGAGCTTCGCCTTGTCCTCCTGAAGTCGCAGGATTTCACTGGTCGCCTTCTTATCCGAGGCAATGCTCTTCTTCAGTAGCATCACCAAGCCGGCGGTCAACTCCGCCTACTCATTGAGCTTAGCGGGCATGTCATCGAGGCTCTCCTTCAGCAGCTCCACCAAGCTATCGCTGAACTCCTCCTGCTTATTGAGCTGATCGGGCATGTTGTCGAGGGATAATGACCCCAGCACTGCCAGCTCGGCATGTTCGCCCCTGCGGCTAGGGCGCTCCTAGGAGCCCTCGCCTGCCCGTGAGAGATCTTCTGAGGTCTCTGTCGGTGTCAAAACCGGCGGATCTTGGGTAGGGGGTCCCGAACTATGCGTCTAAGGTCGATGGTAACAGGAGACAAGGGACACGATGTTTACCAAGGTTCGGACCCTCTCTATGGAGGTAATACCCTATGTCCTACTTGATTGATATTGATGAATATGAATATTACAAGAGTTGATCTAGCTCGAGATCGTAATGGCTAAACCCTAGAGGTCTAGCTTGTATGGCTATGATAATGAATCTCCCCTATCCGAACTATGTCCTCCGGTTTATATAGACACCGGAAGGATCTAGGGTTACACAAGGTCAGTTACAAAGAAGGGAATCTACATATCCGGTCACGAAGCTTGCCTTCCACGCCAAGGAGAGTCCCATCCGGACATGGGTAAAGTCTTCGGTCTTCACATCTTCACAGCCCATCAGTCCGGCCCATGGCTAACAGGCCGGACGCCCGAGGACCCCTTAGTCCAGGACTCCCTCAGTAGCCCCTGAACCTGACTTCAATGACGAGATATCCGACGCGTAGTTTTGTCTTCGGCATTGCAAGGCGGGTTCCTCCTTCCGAACTCCAAAATAGTCTTCGGACAAATTGATCGTGTCCGGACCTATAACACACACCACACACAACCATAGAGAGAATACAATAATCCACGAGTCCAATCTGCTGACAACTTTTTACAACATGACATCACGTCTGTCTAGTCATAATTTCGAACTGTTTTTCGTCTGCCGCTCCATGTTTCGAGACGCGGTTGCCATTGGCACGTCTTGTCAAAGCAAAGATCATGTCCCATTATTACGGGATTCTCATCAATACGGGTGTGGGTAACCCTACCGTGTCGTTTACACAGCCTTGGGAATAGGTGAGTTTTAAGGCGAGCAGGAAGGCGTTTGATATTCGCTGCCCTTATAAGGAGATAAGATTCCCCTTTCTTCTCTCACGCCTTCTCTCTTCTTCTGCCTTTACACTCTTGAGCTCCAGCGCCCAAGTTCTCATCTGTTCCCACTCAAGAAAGAACTCAACCATGTCCGGATCCAGAGGTCAAGGCAAGTGGATGGCTTCCTCCGTCAAGGAGGAGGACATCCCCGAGCTTCGAGCGGCTGGGTACATGGCGAAGGAAACTACCCACCGTCTTCCAGCCCAGGGTCAAATAATTCCCACACCAAAGCCTAATGAGAGGTTAGTATTCATCCCCCATTTCCTCCACAGGCTAGGGTTTCCACTCCACCCCTTCGTCCACGGGATAATGTTCTACTACAGGATAGACTTCCACGACCTATCCCTGAACTATTTCCTCAATATCTCGGCATTCATCGTCGTGTGCGAGGCCTTCCTCCACATCCAACCCCACTTCGGGCTATGGCTCAAAATCTTCAATGTGAAGCCGAAGGTGGTGGATGGCCAGCATGCACAGTGCGAGGGCGCCATGGTGAGCAAGCTCACCAACGTCTCTTGTCCAAAAGGCACATTCGTGGACTCTGTCAAGGAATGGCAGAAACAATGGTTCTACATTACCGAACCCCGCAATGCCACCTAGGCCGCGGCTGCCGAATTCAACTCTGGAGCTCCCGTGCGACTCACCTCCTGGGTCGAGAAGAACCTGAGCTGGTGTTCGTCAGACAAGTTGATTGCGCTGCAAACACGCATTCAAAGCATGATCGATAGGGACATCAAGCTTGTCGACGTAATCCAAGTGATGTTGGTGCACCGTATCCTCCCCTGTCAGAGCCGAAGCCTCCCTCTATAGGATTTCAACCCGAAAAAACACCACATCTTGGAGAGGATCTTCGAAACAACTCACGAAGATGCCTGGAAGTTGCTCTTCAAGGGCAACGAGATACTGCCGGCCACAGATTCGGACCGTGGTCATGACATAAATCACCTCCCCAACGAGGTATGTTATTTTCAATACATCCCCTACTTGCTTGTTTCAAGGACAATATCTAAGATTTTATTATTATTGCTTTTTAGTACTGGTTGAAGAGGGCGAAGCGGATCCGGTGTCCGACTCCCCTGCTTGAAGAACCAATCATCCCGCGTTTAGCGAAGATGCTGGAGCCGGCGCCTTATAAGGCACCAGAGAAGAAGGCCAGAGGAAAGGCCAAGGGGGTCCGGAGTGGCCCCCGCCGCAAAGGCACTTCGGACGTGACGTCCGAAGACAAGACCCGTTCCCTCGCCGCTAAAGACGACGAGAATGATGATGAGGAGGAAAGCGAATCTCCCCCTGATGGGGGGCGGAAGAATAGGGCAGCCTCCACAATTCTAGAGGCGGAGGCGGCCAAGAAGGGGAAAGGCTCCCTCGTGGATAACTCCCGCATGGGACGTTGACAACAGTCCGGAGAGACGCCCCTGCACTAAGCCTCGGGCCGCATCGTAAGTGCTAAGACTTATATCCGCCCATAAAGTGTCTCCCCCTTATTGTATTAACATGATTGATTATGTTATTGTAGTCCGGCCCACAATAGCTCCCCGTGATCCTCGTCAGGAGGCTCGCTCGATTCCAAGACGATGGCCAGCGACTCACCGCCAGCCGCTCACTCCCCCAAGGTCAAGGATGATGCAGAGGTACTATCCCGAAGGACTGTTCTAGGCGGGCAAGAGGCTCAGGAGGCGCCAGAAGGCGAAATCCCCGTCGCCGGACACCAAGGGGAATCAATCCGCATGGATACTGGTGGGGAGGTCCGTACTCAGTTCGACCCTCAGCCATACTCAATTCCGGAGACCGAGGCTGCTCCAGAATCTGGCACGCGACCTCCTTCGGAAGAAGGGGGAATGCATGTTCCCCCAGTGACCCCTGTCCAACCAGGGGCACCGGATAATCTGCTGGAAGCGCTGCGAGGCACTTCCATTGTGGATGAGCACCATGTCCTTATGGGCACGTTAATTGAAAGGGTTCAGTCCGCCAAGAGCGGACTAACCGAAGCCCGCAGCAGCATGTTAACAGGTTTTGAGGTAAGCAGCGCAAAAAAGGAGAAAATCCCAATATAGACAGTAGCCCCTAAGACACTGTCCAGTGTTCGAAAAGGAAAAACCAGACAGAGGATCAATCTCCTATTGCAGGAAACTAACTAAATCTATCTGAAATGTATGCGCAGGCATCGCTGTTGGCCGCGGCCTCGCATACTACCGAAGTCTCTGGAATGAAGGAGAAACTGACGGAAGCCGAGGAGGAGCTGGGCTAGGTGAAGAGGCAGCTCCAGGAAAAACAAGCTAAGTAATAACCTATTATGGATTCACAAAAAAGGGAAAATGATATGCAATGATGCAAATACCATAATGTGAACAGAGGTGACGACCGAGGTCGAGGCCCTGAAAGCGGCCCTGGTCGAAACCGAGGGGAAGCCTGTCAAGGAGCAGGCCGCCCGTAAGATGCTCAAGGCCCAGGTCAACGAAGTCCAACAGGAGCTCCAGGACGCGGTGAGGAAGTGTGAGAACTTGGAGCACAATGCGTCGGCTCAAGAGGCCGAACTTGTCAAGGCTCGTAAGAGTGTGGAGGCGGCCCGGATTGAAGCCCAGGACGCCCTCCATGAGATCCAGGAGGCCAGGAAGATCGCGGCGTGTAAGGCATTCAATATGCAAAGCAGGAGTGTGAAGAGGAAAATTTATTTTACTAACCCGGATTCGGAGTTCTCCAAGGGCCTTTGCTGATCTGCCACGCAGTGTGACCGACGTTGCGGAGTTCTGCCGAGCCGAAGAAGGGAGCTCCACGGAGAAGTTGTTGTGGTTGCAACATTGCGCGCCAGAACATCAGGTACCCTTCAGCGATCAGCTGAAATAGCTGGTCGAGCTGCACAGGATGGCCGAACTGGCCATGAAGGATATGATAATCCGGATGTGGCCAGCCGGAGCTATTCCCAGTAGCTACTTCGGCCTCCTAAAGAAGCTGGTGTATGCCTGTCCTCGGCTGGATTTCATTAAGCGGTCCGTCTGCATCGAGGGCGCGCGTCTGGCCTTCTCTGATTGCAAGGTCTGGCGGGCGAAGCTGGACGCTATCAAGCTAGCGACCGGGGGCCGCCGGAGGGTAAAGAGCACCCCACACCTGAGTGATACTTCAGCGATGTCTTAGAGGGGTACCGCATTGTTGCGGATCATTGTGCAAAGGACACCATCTTTGAATGGATGTATTCGAGCTCCCTCTGCCTTGTATGTTGAAACAAAGTGTTTATGCAATATAATCCTTGTTAAGTTTTTAAATTTTTACTTCCAGTGCGGCCCTGTTGCATGAAATCTGAGGGTTAACCAGTCATCGGCTTCTGCCCCCTCCCCGTAGGTAGTACAGGGGTGTTCGGGATGGAATCTAAACAATCTTGATCCAATTAGATGGTCCTTGAAGGAGTTGTTTAGCGCAACGAACCAGGCAACAAGACTATGCGGCTGTAACGCCCTCACTTAGCAATAGGAGTGCGAGAATAAAAAATGGGCGCAACCCCTAGTATCCGAGCTAGAGTGCTATAAGCGTCTGATCGGGAAGTACCAATCCTTCGCGTAATGCGGAAGAAAACTCCAACGATTTGCAACCTCCGAACAGTTGACCGGCTCTCGTCGCATCATGATAGTCAGTTTTCGGCTTTCTCTACTGAGGTGCTCCTTTGGATAAACCAAGGTACAATCGAAGTAGTTCTCCCTTTACTACCTTAGACAATATAGAGGAACGTAAGGTAGCAAGCACAGGAGCCGGGCAACCCAACTATTGACCAAAGACATGATTCGGAGCCAATGCATATAATGCTAAATTGGGGGTGCCAAACTATACTTATAAAAAGTGTTCGGACTTTTGTTGCTGTAATGTGGGGTGCTAGGAAGCCCCTGGCAAGCATCGAGCATACCAAAGTGTATAGGTGCTACCTGATAGGATTATCCACAGGGGAGCTGAAAAAAAGAAAGAAAACAGAAAAGTTACGAAGGTAAAAAGCTGGAGTCCTACAGCTACAGCCGCAAACTGTTCTCATTGTAATTTTACTAGTACGTCAAGGCGCACTGATACAGGTAGTGCGATAAGAAAGAGGCTATTTGACATGCCGAAATCAAGGGAGAGCTGCATGTGGGTCCTGAAAAATAGGTAAAGTTATCGTTAACGGAATCACCTAAAAAGTCCCACATATGTTTGCGTTTCTCGCCGTCTTGGTGTGTTTATCCTTCTAGAGGACCGATGACCAGACCATCAGATGGTGCCTGTGGGATTGCGACCTGAAAAGGAAACAAGTAAAAGTGAAAGTATGTGTGTATCAGATGCCAGTTGAGCCGTACTACGGACCACAAGCTAGCTATGCCTCTATCGATGCCCATGGGATTTTGAGTGTGTAGTTATGTACGCGCGGCACGAATGCAACCACTTGATCGGAACTGCGATGGAGGCCGGATTGCTAGTCGAGCTCCTGACGGTCCAAGCTCTCCTGCTGCAGAGTAGTTCGGACCCTCTTAACGGTGTCCGTGGGTTCGGCAGCCGAATTAAGGTTCTGCTTGAGAAGGCTGCTCTGTACTTCTGCTGCTAAAGCTGCTGTGTGCTCTTCTGTACGGATGGAGCGTTCCGTATTTTCGTTGACTATTATGATGCCGCGTGGACCGGGCATCTTGAGCTTGAGATAAGCATAGTGTGGTACTATGTTGAATCGACCGAACGCGGTTCGTTCGAGCAGTGCGTGATAGCCGCTGCAAAAGGGGACGACATCGAAGATTAACTCCTCGCTTCGGAAGTTGTCCAGAGATCCGAAGACAACCTCTAGTGTGATTGAGCCCGTACAGTGGGCCTCTACACCAGGTATGACTCCTTTGAAGGTAGTCCTGGTGGGCTTGATCCGAGATGGGTTAATGCCCATTTTTCGCGATGTATCCTGATAGAGCAGATTGAGGCTGCTACCTCCATCCATAAGGACACGAGTCAAGTGGAACCCATCAATTATTAGGTCTAGGACCAGTGCGGCTGAGCCACCGTGATGGATACTGGTCGGATGATCCCTGCGATCAAAAGTGATCAGGCATGACGACCATGGATTAAATTTTGGGGCGACTGGCTCTATCGCGTAGACGTCCCTGAGCGCACGCTTGCGCTCCCTCTTGGGGATGTGGGTAGCGTATATCATGTTCACCGTTTTGACCTGCGGGGGAAACTTCTTCTGTCCCCCTATGTTCGGTTGTTGGGGCTCTTCGTCATCGTCCTCGCTTTGTAACCCCCTTTCCCTATTTTCGGCATTTAATTTGACGACCTGTTTAAAAACCCGGCAATCTCTATTTGTATGATTGAGTGGTTTGTCTGAGGTGCCATGAATCTGGCACGGCCGATCAAGTATGCGGTCCAAGCTGGATGGGCCTGAATTGTTCTTTTGGGATGGCTTCCTCTGCTGACCAAACCTAGATCCCCTGAATCTGGCATCGACTGTCGTGTCCTTGGTGTTATCATTGTTGTTTCAACTCTTGTATCTGTTGCGTCGAGACTTGTCTTTGCTAGTTTTAGCTTCAGGGGTGCCAGCGTCACTTGCACTGTTTTTGCTACGGGCAAACCAACTGTCCTCGCCCGCACAAAAGCGGGTCATGAGTGCCGCGAGGGATGCCATGGATTTTGGCTTTTCTTGGCCGAGGTGGCGAGCGAGCCATTCGTCACAGATGCTGTTTTTGAAGGCTGCTAGGGCTTCGACATTCGGACAATCGATGATTTGGTTCTTTTTAGTTAAGAACCTAGTCTAGAATTTCCTGGCGGACTCTCCGGGCTGTTGAACTATATGGCTTAAGTCATCAGCGTCTGGAGGTCAAACAGATGTGCGTTGGAAGTTATCGAGGAAGGCCTCTTCCAAGTCCTCCCAGGTGCCAATAGAATTTGTAGGCAGACTGTTGAGCAAGTGCCGAGCTGGCCCCTTGAGTTTTAAAGGGAGGTATTTGATGGCGTGGAGGTCATCGTTGCATGCCATATGAATGTGGAGAATGAAGTCTTCGATCCACACCACGGGGTCCGTGGTTCCATCGTATGATTCTATATTTACGGGTTTGAACCATTCTGGGAATTCATGATTCAGGACCTCATCGGTGAAGCAATGAGGGTGTGCGGTGCCTCTATATCGGGCCGTATCGCGACATAGCTCTGATGGAGTCCGTCTGTGGTTTTTCGCCCGTGCATGACTAAGTTTGTAACGTCCGAATAGGTGGCCATCGTCGCGTGTCGAGGCGCGTCCTCGCGATCCATAGGCTGATCTAGTATGTCCTGCTTTATTGTTCAGGTTTTGCCGGAGGTCATATGTGTGACCGTGGGCTAATTTACCTCTACATGTGCGCTGAGGCGGGCTGGCTGATGTTCGACGTGAGTTGCCGTTTTGTCTCGACCACATGGTGGTCGGTCAGCCGCATTGTATGATGGAGGTATGTAGTTCGGCGCCTCCTCGTCAAACTAAGATAGCAATTTGCGCTTTGGGTAGGTTTTGGTTGGGCGCTTGAGGCCGTACTCTTCAGCTGCTAGGACATCTGTCCATTTATCATTAAGCAGATCTTGGTCAGCTTGAAGCTGCTGCTGCTTCTATTCAGGCTCCTTGCCGTGGCGATTAGCTGGCGCTCGAAGCGCTCCTGCTCTAGAGGTTCCTCGGGCACGATGAAATCGTCGGTGCCGAGGCTCACCTCATCCTTGGAGAGCGGAAGATAACTTCCGTCCTCTGAGTCTCCGTTCGTGGCCTTCCTACTAGGGCTAGCCTGCCCATCTTCCCGTTCATCTTGTTCATTAGCTGTTTCAATGGGGTCTTCATTGTCTTCGGCACCTTCTAGGCCATTATATTCTCCTGTGCTGGTGTTGCTGTCTTTACTGCGGCGTGACTTAGAGTGGCACCGTTGATGTTGGTGCTTGGATTGTATTTCGGAAGGTTTATCCTCGGCTGGATCTTCCTTGTCATTGCCATTGTTCTCTTTTGGTGCATCCACCATGTATACATCATACGAGGAAGTGGTCGTCCAGCGTTCGGTGAACGGCGGGTTCTGGGCCTCTTCTTCTCCGGCATCGTCGTCCATACCGTTGATGTCCTCGGAGTCGTAATCAAGTGTGTCGGTCAAATCCTCGACCGTGGTGATGAAGTGGGTGGTGGGTGGGAAGCAAAATTCTCCATTGTCAGCCCCTAGTTCGAACCAGATATAGTTCGACTGTGAGTCCTCTACCAAGGATAGGTTCTTTAACGAGTTTAGCACATCGCCCAAAGGCGAGTGCTGGAAGATGTCTGAGGCGCTGAACTTGAAGATCGATAAACGATCAAGTTCGGCATCCGCGGGCTCACGTAGTTCAGAACTTACAACCGGAGACAAGTCCGGAGTTCCGATGACAAAGACGTCGTGAGAGGTTAGGTCTATGGGCGCATCCAACGCCGTGGAATCTGTGGCCTCCGTGGTGGGGTTGATCCTCTCGTCCTCGGATGGCGTAGTCTGTTCCGGCTCTAAGGCTAGAGCGGTTATAGGAGTGATGTGCTGGATAGGGTCCGATGACAGATTTAGGTCATGATCATCGGGGTGACCGGGGTGGCAGCCGCGGTCTCGAATCCAACGAAAATCAAGTCTCCACGGATGTCCGCAACGTAGTTCAAGCTCCCAAATCTGACCTGATGGCCAGGGGCATAGCTTTCGATCTGCTCCAGATGGCCAAGCGAATTGGCCCGCAATGCGAAGCCGCTGAACACAAAGATTTGTCCGGGGAGGAAAGTTTCTCCTTGGACAGCGTCGTGATTGACTGTAACATCCCAAAATTCTAAATTTTGGAATGTTATATTAAATAAATTATTATGATTGTTTGTTTGATTGTTGTGTGATTGATTCTGTGAAATTGAGTGAAAATTTAAGACTTTTTGAAAGTTGAATGAGAGGGAATAAAAGGACTTTCCCAAAACCTTCATCTTGCATTTTGATCTCCATGAATTCAAATTCATTCATCACAAAACCCTAGAGTGAAGATAATAGGACTTCTTCCATTTAACGAAATGAAAAGGGGTTTTGAAGTTGATTTGAATTCCATTTCAACAATAGTCCAACTCAGAAACTCTATGGCACTCAAGGATTTTCATGAGAGAAGATAATAGGACTTCTTCAAAATATAGGAAATAGAGTGGGAAGTGATGAGGAGCACTTTTGAATTTCATTTGGTTCATTATTTGGAAAGTTTTCCGTTTTGAGTTTCAAAACATTTCCATTCATTCAAATAAAATAAAGAGAGAAGGAAATATGACTCCTTCAATTATCAGAAAGAAAATGGAAATGGATTATGAAACCAATAGACGATTATTTAAAATAATATTTGAAACTATTTGCATCTCATGATTTATGGTATTTTGGAGTTTTTTCGAATGTTCAAATATTATTTTCCACTCAAGAAAATTGAAGGAGAGGGGATAAGATGACTTCCTCAAAATATAAAAGAGGTGGGAATTTCATTTGAATATTATGTGGAGTTTTTAGACAATATTTGGTATTTATTCAATTTGCAAAAAGTGCATTAAATGCATTAGGAAAATATTTTCAAATTCTTCTATGCTTGATTAAATGTTCACTGTGTTACAGATATTCAGAGATAATTTTAGAAATTATTGTGGTATTTTCTTTAGGATTTTGTTTGGTTTCGTTGGGCCTCGGAAAGTTTTTGTAAAAAAAACAGCACACGCACACCCGCGCGCAGGCCCAGCCAGCCATGCACCTCGGCCCGCGGCCTGCTCCCAGCGCCCGAAGGCCACCGCTCGCTCGCCTAACCCGCCTCTTCCTATCGCTCGCACGCAGTGCCCATATCATCTCCAACCTGCCGCTCCTCCCGTTCAGATAGAGCTTGCGAGCGCACCGCCCGCAATAGTCGCCGCCTTGCGCTCGGATAACGTATATACGTAGCCCCGAGCACCCCTCCTCGCGCCTATAAAAGCCCCTCGTCCTCATCTCTCCATTCTGCCACTCCACGTCGTCCCTAGCCTCTCGCATCGCTCGCCGTAGCCACTTGGATCTCGCCGAAGCCGTGCTAGTTCACCGGAGGATTTCGTCGCCCATGAGCCACCCCGGCGTCCACCGGCTACTTCTTTTTACTGCCCGAGTACGTGTGCATCCGGTTGACATGTTTTCCCCGCCTAGGTCTCGCCGGAACCGCCGCCCCGACGACCTGCGTCCTCGCCAGAGCACCGGAGCTCCGCCGCCTCCCTCAGCTCGTCGCTGGCCACCCCACCGCCAGCCGACCCCACCAGCGCCCCGCCCACGTCGCGCCCGGTCTCCCCATCTCCTTCCCCGCCGCCAAGGACCACCGTAGTCGCCGCCTCGCCGCCGCCCGAAGCCAGCGTCGCCGTCGCCCTGTATGTCGTTGTCGTCGTCGTCAAGGTGAGCGAACCGCTCTCTCGTTGTTCGTTTTTTTCTCTCTTTAAGATCGGTTTAGTTTAGTGTTTTTTTAGATCAGTTAATCCGGTCTACTTAAACCGAACGGTTTTGGTTAAACCGATGGTTTTTTATTATTAGCTACCGCATAGGGTTTTTCTTATTTAGTGGTCGTTCGCCGTTTAGCCTAAGCCGCGAACGCTGCTCAGCCACCCAGAAGGCGCCACATGGTCAGGGACCTGGTTGCGAATAAAACTTTCATAGTCAAGTCCCTGTAAATTTCAGTTTAGCCCCTAAACTTCGGATAGCCACAACTTTTTAACCGTTGATCCAAATTCGATGAAACCAACGCCAAAATGTTCGTCTCGAATAGTTTTATTCCGAGAAGCCAACTTTGCAAAGTTTTGTCAAATTCAAATTTGAAATTATTCAGATTTGAATTCAAATTTCAATTGGCCATATCTCCTAAACCGTAGCTCCAAATAGGTTGATTCTTTTTGCACTGTGTCACCGTTGCCAAACCCTATCACTTGGACCTATCTCACGATATTTTGTTAAATAAATTATTATGATTGTTTGTTTGATTGTTGTGTGATTGATTGTGTGAAATTGAGTGAAAATTTAAGACTTCTTGAAAGTTGAATGAGAGGGAATAAAAGGACTTTCCCAAAACCTTCATCTTGCATTTTGATCTCCATGAATTCAAATTCATTCATCACAAAACCCTAGAGTGAAGATAATAGGACTTCTTCCATTTAACGAAATGAAAAGGGGTTTTGAAGTTGATTTGAATTCCATTTCAACAATAGTCCAACTCAGAAACTCTAGGGCACTAAAGGATTTTCATGAGAGAAGATAATAGGACTTCTTCAAAATATAGGAAATAGAGTGGGAAGTGATGAGGAGCACTTTTGAATTTCATTTGGTTCATTATTTGGAAAGTTTTCCGTTCTGAGTTTCAAAACATTTCCATTCATTCAAATAAAATAAAGAGAGAAGGAAATATGACTCCTTCAATTATTAGAAAGAAAATGGAAATGGATTATGAAACCAATAGACGATTATTTAAAATAATATTTGAAACTATTTGCATCTCATGATTTATGGTATTTTGGAGTTTTTTCGAATGTTCAAATATTATTTTCCACTCAAGAAAACTGAAGGAGAGGGGATAAGATGACTTCCTCAAAATATAAAAGAGGTGGGAATTTCATTTGAATATTATGTGGAGTTTTTAGAACATATTTGGTATTTATTCAATTTGCAAAAAGTGCATTAAATGCATTAGGAAAATATTTTCAAATTCTTCTATGCTTGATTAAATGTTCACTGTGTTACAGATATTCAGAGATAATTTTAGAAATTATCGTGGTATTTTTTTAGGATTTTGTTTGGTTTCGTTGGGCCTCGAAAAGTTTTTGTTAAAAAAACAGCACACGCACACCCGCGCGCAGGCCCAGCCAGCCATGCACCTCGGCCCGCGGCCTGCTCCCGGCGCCCGAAGGCCACCGCTCGCTCGCCTGACCCGCCTCTTCCTATCGCTCGCACGCAGCGCCCGCTGCAGGTGGGCCCCGCCCGTATCATCTCCAACCTCCCGCTCCTCCCGTTCAGATAGAGCTTGCGAGCACACCGCCTGCAACAGTCACCGCCTTGCGCTCGGATAATGTATATCCACAGCCCCGAGCACCCCTCCCCGCGCCTATAAAAGCCCCTTGTCCTCTCTCTCCATTCTGCCACTCCACGCCGTCCCTAGGCTCTCGCATCGCTCGCCATAGCCACTTGGATCTCGCCGAAGCCGTGCTAGTTCACCAGAGGATTTCATCGCCCGTGAGCCACCCCGGCCTCCACCGACTACTTCTTTTTACTGCTCGAGTACGTGTGCATCCGGTTGACATGTTTTCCCCGCCTAGGTCTTGCCGGAACCGCTGCCCCGATGACCTGCGTCCTCGCCGGAGCACCGGAGCTCCGCCGCCTCCCTCAGCTCGTCGCTGGCCACCCCACCGCCCGCCGACCCCACCAGCGCGCCGCCCACGCCGCGCCCGGTCTCCCCATCTCCTTCCCCGCCGCCAAGGACCACCGCAGTCGCCGCCCCGCCACCGCCCGAAGCCAGCGCCGCCGTCGCCCTGCACGTCGTTGTCGTCGTCGTCAAGGTGAGCGAACCGCTCTCTCGTTGTTCGTTTTTTTCTCTCTCTAAGATCGGTTTAGTATCGTGTTTTTTTAGATCGGTTAATCCGGTCTACTTAAACCGAACGGTTTTGGTTAAACCGATGGTTTTTTATTATTAGCCACCGCATAGGGTTTTGCTTATTTAGTGGCCGTTCGCCGTTTAGCCTAAGCCGCAAACGCTGCTCAGCCACCCGGAAGCCGCCACGTGGTCAGGGACCTGGTCGCGAATAAAACTTTCACAGTCAAGTCCCTGTAAATTTCAGTTTAGCCCCTAAACTTCGAATAGCCACAACTTTTTAACCGTTGATCCAAATTCGATGAAACCGACGCCAAAATGTTCGTCTCGAATAGTTTTATTCTGAGAAGCCAACTTTGCAAAGTTTTGTCAAATTAAAATTTGCAATTATCCAGATTTGAATTCAAATTTCAATTGGCCATATCTCCTAAACCGTAGCTCCAAATAGGTTGATTCTTTTTGCACCGTGTCACCGTTGCCAAACCCTATCACTTGGACCTATCTCACGATATTTTCTTCACACTTTAGGATCTGTCCATAGTAGTTTGCCTAGTATGCACTGTGGTCCACGTCACAAATTTTTTCTTTTGCACCCATGCCTTATGTTGGTTTGCACTTAGGGTTTTCTTTTGATAGTTAAGTGTGTTGTGTGTTCATTTGGATTTTCCGAGTCTTTTCATGTTGCATGTTATCTGGTTCTCCAAAATGATTGCTTATGTGAAAGCAATGTTTGACCTTATAGATTTTCATTGGACAGTGACGAATAGCTCTATTAAGTAAATTTCTGAGAGCAATATAATCTTCATCAACTATTACCAGGCAAGTTCACATTTGACCATTCCTTCAATTACCTATGTTTTTATTACGCACTTAGTCCTTTGAGGTAGGATTGCATGGTAAGATTTATTGTTGCTAGATGGCTATGCCGTTACCTAGTAGTTCATTTGAGGTAGGTCTGATCTATACATCCTTGTCACCACCGCGTAAGTTTATTTTTGCCTTGCTAAATATAGACGTGGTTTGGGAAGCGAACATGGCGAGACATGAGTGACAAAGTAGTAATCAGGACCAAGACTTGTAAATGAACTACCTGGTGGTATTTGGTTTGAATGGTGGCGAAGTACAGTGGGAGCATGCATGGTTAATCCATGGTGGTGCACCACTAGTGGTCGGCTGCCCAGGCTCAAAGAGATCAATCGTATTCTCATGTCTAGAAGCTTACGTGTGCAGCCACAAGCCAATATGGGCTCTGGCTTAGTTGAGTAGTTAGTGTGACCCCCTTCCGGGATGGGCTAGCAGATGTAGAATGAGTAGGTGTACCGGCCTATCCGTGGGTTAAGGGGGAATACTTTCGAAACACTATGTCTCAGTCATCCTGTTCTCAAATGCCAGGCAGTGCGAGAACTTCAAGGGAGGCGATCGAGTCTTGTGGGGAAAAGTGCGCAAACCTCTGCAGAGTGTTAAAACCTAATCGATTAGCCGTGTCCCCGGTTACGGACAACTTGAGGTCTAGTAGTGGAAATGCTGGGAGATCTCATCACTCTTAATTAAACAGTTGGGTTTTAAATGAAACTTTGGGAATGGATTGAGTTGGGTTTGCCAACTCATCCTATGCTATATTGTAGTGGTAGAATAATATATTTTATTCTAGGAAAAAAAACTAGCTTTATGCAAAAACTAAACTTAGAGCTTTCCACCGGCCAAATTGCATGTACAAATAGGTTCATTATTCCTATGTTGTGACTTGCCAGTACATTCAATGTACTGACCTACAGGGCTGCAATGTCTTATTTGCAGGAATTTTCTACGACGAGTAAGAGTTATGTCGTAGGGTTACGGTCTACACTCAACTTGCTGTTGGTGTTGATGGGACTCCACACCCATTCGATTGTTTCTGTTGAGATTTATGAGGTATATATCAGTTTTAGGTTATTTATACATGTGATTGAACTTTGATATATACATTCATGTACTGTGTGTGCCAGCATACCGATCCAGGGATGGCACAGATACACAAAGGCTTGGCCATTTGAGGTCGGGTCGCTACATTGATGATTGAAGGGGCCATCAAACCTTTCGGCGACATCACAGTGGAACTCTCAATGAAAGCACCAATGTCGGTGTCAAAACCGGCGGATCTCGGGTAGGGGGTCCCGAACTGTGCGTCCAAGGTCGATGGTAACAGGAGACAACGGACACGATGTTTACCCAGGTTCGGGCCCTCTCTATGGAGGTAATAGCCTATGTCCTGCTTGATTGATATTGATGAATATGAGTATTACAAGAGTTGATCTACCTCTAGATCGTAATGGCTAAACCCTAGAGGTCTAGCTTGTATGGCTATGATAATGAATCTCCCCTATCCGAACTAAGTCCTTCGGTTTATATAGACACCGGAAGGATCTAGGGTTACACATGGTCGGTTAGAAAGAAGGGAATCTACATATCTGGTCGCCAAGCTTGCCTTCCACGCCAAGGAGAGTCCCATCCAGACACGGGTACAGTCTTCGGTCTTAGCATCTTCATAGCTCATCAGTCCGGCCCATGGCTAACAGGCCAGACGCCCGAGGACCCCTTAGTCCAGGACTCCCTCAGTCTCTGCCAAGTGGCGAGCCCTCTCTTTTTTCCGCGGCCTTGGTTGCCGCTCCCTTGTTACGAGTAGTTCTCGACCTAGAGCTCTGCACACCAGCCATGGCAAGGACGGACGAACAAGAAATACTTATGAGGAGGAAGAGGTAGAGTGATTTTTTGCTAGGTACTAGTTCCCCTTTTTATAACCTAGTACTAGCACTAGTACAAAAACCTGCATAGTGGGAACATGTTCAGGTTTGATACTACAAGGTGTGAGCAAGTTTGCACTTAATTATACTATACACTTTGGAATGTGATGGGAACAAGCTAAAGATTAATTGATGGTTTTGGTTTTGAGGCCCAAAACAGCCCCCGATGAGTTTCCTAGAACACAAATTTCAAGTACTACTGCTCAAATGCGGTCGCACAAGTCAGTGATGTAAATGGTCATACATATCAGACCAAGCCGATGCGTGTCGCGGGTCCGACCGACCGTCTATTGGTGCGACCGACTATAAGTATTACGCGATGGAGTCTTCTGGTTGTGGCTTCGGGTGATTGTCACGACTAAGCATTCAAAAACTAGTGATAAATCAATTACCATCTTTTTCGAAATGACCATGTATTTTTCACAGGAATACAATACATATAGATGGAGTGATTGTCACAGTTGCAAACCGCCATTGCGCCACAAGTTCACTACAGCAGCAACCGAGTAGGTCACTACATCGCTAACGAGGAAGGAGGGCAGCTCACCTCACCTAGGATGCATGCCCAGTGGCGCCGCCGCAACTAGTCCCGCGATTTGGCTTCTCGTATAGCCCATTTGAATAGTTGCACCGGCTGCTCATGCCATTCCGCAGGCGTGCGCATTCTTTCCTCCGCAGTTGACTCCGTGAATATGATCTCTGCCATTAGCCCTTGCTCGAAATCAACATGACATTGCCAGATGCTGACATCCCTCAACATCTCTCCCCTGAGATCGACTTGCGCCTCCGCCTTGTGTTGCGCCAGGTGTAGCTCCTTGGAACTTCTCTCCAATCAATGCGACGCTTCCTTGATCCGATTTTCCCTTCCTTCCCACCACGTGAAACGCAGCCCTAGCATGCCTTCCGACGCCATCGATCTGTGATTCCAGAGCAATGGATCCCCTCTAAAATACATGTGTGTTTCGCTCAAAGGTATCAGTGTTGCGGGGCACAGTGAGAGGGCAGCCCACAAGATCCTGGGATCTAAGGGATTATCCACGGCGGGATCCGGTGGGCGAGGCGGGGAGGCGAGCCTAGGTGCTGGGAGAGCCCTACGAGGCTAAGATAAATATAGTACCACTCCACTCCGTCCATATTTAAATACAAAGGCCACCAACAGTAGCCCAGGCAAAACTTGATTATGCTGCCTCCCTCCTAGTTTATTGGCCCCTTTTTTTGTGCCACTTTCTATGACATGCATAAATATTATGTTACTTAAAAATATGGTCAAAAATTGGCACAAAATACGAAGGAGACCAATGGAAGTAGCAAGCCATGATTTAACTACTCGCATGCATGTAGTGGTGTAGTAATGTCTTTCTCAACTACTTCCTCCCACACGCCCACTCAATTTGCATGCGCTGTATGAATCGACCATCAATGAAGTGAAGGACTTTACACGCGTCAAATTATCACATGGGGTGGATCTTTGTACAAAATGCGTCCCACCGTGTACCCGGGTGTGCGTGCGACGCAATGAGTGCATGCGTGCACATCTTCGCTTCGTGCATGTGCTGCTAGTGTGCGTCAGAGAGAACGAGTAGATTCTTCTGGAACCAGCAACACGTCACTGTGATCAATCCACACAAGGAGGTCGCGACAGTGCGTCCACATGTGCCACGTGGCTTCATGAACTGAAAAAGGGGGAGACACTGTGTAGAGTGCCATTGGAATTCTAATTTACGTGTTTTGCACATACTGGAAGTGCTAGTGAGGTACACGTACATTGCACGCATCAGATTTGGCAACCAAGTTATGAATAAAAACCACACTATAGCATGTAATCTTTGAGTCATATATGCATGATGTAGACGTTCGTTTAATTCTTATAGTTCATATCATTCAAAATCAATTAGTTTTTATAAAAAAGTTAACCTATTTTATGATTCATGGTATTGTGCGTTGTAAGGCATAAGGTAAAAAACAAAGAATGGAAATTCAACTAGAAAAAAGTTTGGGCAGTCATGATATGGAAGATTCTAGAACAAAGGAGAAGCACTTGTGTTTTGAGGTCTGTGCATTATGCTTAAATTCAACCATGGAGTCATCTAGATTGTACATGTGGCAAAATCTGGTGGGGGGGCTAGAAGATGGTGCGAGGGGCCAAGTGGAGGGAGACTATGAAGGAGTTCACAAGTGCGAGATTGATATTTAAAGAGAGGAGGCGAGAACGTGTGTGGTTGCGCCCAGTGGCGGAGCCATGAAAAATAAATGAGCTAGGGGGCCAAGCATTACTAATCCTTTACGAGGAGGGAAATTCATCAACTTAAACACATTATACTAGCAATTGATCTACTGATCAG
The DNA here is from genome assembly GCF_002162155.2 of Triticum dicoccoides. Classification (NCBI taxonomy): domain Eukaryota; kingdom Viridiplantae; phylum Streptophyta; class Magnoliopsida; order Poales; family Poaceae; genus Triticum; species Triticum dicoccoides. The sequence goes on along the minus strand of NC_041382.1, from coordinate 355,205,477 downwards.
ATTCATATTAGCCTCAATATATGGTGATGTTAGGGGGGGTGCCAGGTGTCGGTGTCAAAAACGGCAGATCTTGGGTAGGGGGTCCCGAACTGTGCGTCTATGGATCAAAGGTAACAGGAGGCAGGGGACACGATGTGATGAGGACATCAATACCATTGTTACACCCACAACCCCCGCTTCTATACATACTGGACCAATTACTAGAGCTCGCGCACGCCAATTGAATTACCAGTTACTTTCGTTTCTTGGTAACGATTCTAATGTTCATGAGAATATGATGCAGCCTAAATTAGGTACATTTGTTTTGCTTACAAATGAAGGGCCTAGCTTGGACAAGAAAGATGAACCTTGGAGCAAGTTCAAGCATGGAGATTATGGCATGCGCAAGGGGAACAAGAACGAAGTTACAAGTGATGATTCCAGGGCTTTGAAGCCACCATAATTAGTGCATGAAGCCTTGGATGAAATATACAAGATGCCACTTCATAAATTTCGTCCAAAGGCTATTCTAGGTGCTACATCACCTTATTTTTGGGCCAGGCCCATGTAATTTCGAAATACTTGATTATAGGTTGTTTTTAGAGTCCGTATGTGTGGGGAAACAAGAGATAGGGTTGGTTTCGGACCCCTCCTCCAAGGGCCACGAAATTCCCCTCTCTCTCCTCCATATATATAGCCCTTATGGCATCGTTCAGACTTTGGGGTTTTTTTAGATTAAAAGTTGACCATAGCTGCAAGTTCGCGTACTTTGTTTGTGTTCAACGACCAGACAAAGACGTCACAGAACCCCACCTTCATCAATAAAGCTGTCATCTTATATTCGCAATATCCAGATTGGAATCTCAGTTTCTGCCTTGTTCTTTGTTTGCTCGCAGGAAACAGACCCTCGTGGTTAGGTTGATCGTGCTCCGACGTGGTCAATAGCCCCTCGGAAGTTGGTTTAGGGATTGCTAAGGCGCTACGTCTCGCACGTTCGTTGTCAGATCCTCAAGGTCGACTCCCACAGAAAATGATAGCCACCATCTCATCTTAACATCGGGACACCTTCGCCTCTACCAAGTGGTATCAGATTTCCAGGTTGCTTGGTGAGATTTTACAGTTTTTCGTAGTTTAGATCGAGTAGTTTCTTCATACCTACAGTCCACGAAAAAGCAAAAAAATTAGGGTTAGTTCATCATATCTGAACCAATCTGAGCCTTTACATAATCTTTTTAGGGTTTTGCATTGTTGAATTTGCGGTGCATCGTCATGTCGAGTTGCTGGTCTTAGTGTCTAGTCCCTTAGAGTTTTGAGTTCTATTCACAGGTTGTCACGCTACCGCCGCACCATCGACATCATCATTGCCATATACCACCACCCCACCATATACATCGCCGCTGACATATACAACCACCAATCTGAGTCCACATATACTATCGCCATATACAACCACCAATCTGAGTCCACATATACAGTCGCCATATGCCACCACCAATCCGAGTCCAGATATACCATCGCCATATACAACCACCAGTCCAAGTTCCACCAGATTCATCTCCGCCACCAGTGCTAGTCCGAGTCCAGTATTTGTTGCTTTGTTTTTGAATTCCAGATCATGCGATACTTCGAGTCGTGACCAAGTCGAACTCCCCAACTTCCGTGCTACCCGCAGTAGAAAAATAGCCCCAAACTAAAAAAACGAAGTCTGGAAAATTCTGGCTAGGCAGTTTTTAGATCATTTGTAGACTTTTTCGAAAAAAATTTGTTGCGGTGCAAAAAAGAGAGGAAAAAAGTGCGAAAAAGTGAAAAAAGAAAAAAAATCAGAGAGTGCTCCTCCCTTGTTTATGTGCCGCGCCGTGATTTTGTTCGTGTTCTAGGCTCACATCTCTAGTATGGTCTAGCCTAGGACCAGCAGAGTACTGTCGTTGAGCATTTATTCAACTTTGCATCTCTGAATTGATTATTGCTGACCCTTTTTGCTACCATATTATAAGCCTTCCTAGCTCCACATACATCTACATCGTGCGTTTGACTCTCCCTGGTAATCGCTCTATCCAAGCTTTGAGAGTTTTGACTACAACGGTTGCTGATCACCGCCTGCTGCTGGGTAAGAGCTGGTAAGAATTTGAGATTTATTTGACGGATTTGTGATACCCACCACCACCACTAGTTAGTAGTCTGTAGGATCATATTCTTGCGTGTTTCTATTGTTGCTAACCATGGCAGGATCACAAGCCGACGAGGTTGACTGGGAGAACTTGACAAACAAGGAGCTTCATGATAAGTTTCAGCAAATGATGAGTGGACAGGTGCAAGATGTGCTAAACATATTTGAAGAGGCCATGGATAAGATAGATGGCATGGAGAAGACGTTCAAAACAAAGCTCGATAACAAGTTTACTAAATAGCTTTCGTGTTTTCCACCACCACCGCCGGCTGCACCTGTCGCACCTCTACACCACCACCACCACCAACAACAACAACAACAACAACGTCGCCTTCCAAATCAAGTGGGACGAGCATTGTGCGTTCCCATTGAGCCTGGTCAAAATTCTGGTGCCACTGTTGATGCTTCTGTAGCTCCTGCTGCTACTGCAGAGGTGGAGGACTATTACGAGGATGAGGTTGATCAATATCAGAACTACGTGCAACCACCAGCACCACCACCACTAGGTCGTCCTCATGCATATCATCGCAACGGTAGGGCTGCACCACCACCTGAGGTACGAGATCATGACCATCTTCCTAAATTGAAATTGAATATTCCACCATTTGAGGGTAGATATGTTCCTGATATATATCTTAATTGGGAGTTAGAAACTGAACATCGTTTTATATGTTTACAATATCCCGAGGAGAGACGTGTTCCTGCTGTTGTTTGTGCTTTCACTAGTTTTGCATGTGTTTGGTGGTCTGAACATTGTAGATTATATCCTATTCCAGCTACTTGGGCTGCTTTCAAAAATGCTATGCGTACTCACTGGGTTCCACCATATTATCAACATGAATTGCTTCGAAAATTGCAGCGTTTGAGACAAGGAATTTTTTTTTGTAGAAGAATATTATCAGGAATTACAAACTTGTATGATTATATGTGGTCTTGTTGAGGATAATGAAGCTATGCTTGCATGTTTTATAGGTGGATTAAATAAAGAGAGTCAGACCATTCTAGAGTATAAGGAATATAATAATATCACTTGTTTATTCCTTCTTGCTTGCAAAGTTGAACGTGAAGTGCAGGATCGACAGGCATTGGCGTGAACTAACTTTTCTACAGGTCGAGTTTCATCATGGACACCGCGTGCATCCTCTATTTCCACACGTTTTGCTGCACCGGCACCTCCGTCAGCTGCCACCACCAACCATGATACAAGAAAGCAGGCACAACCACCATTATCTGCCAAGAGCACACCTTCTGGGCCTGCACAGAGCTCTTCTTCATCCATGGCATCAATAGGGCAGACACATGATATTATTTGTCGTCGTTGCAAGGGTGGAGGTCATTATGCGAGACAATGCCCATCTAAGTGTGTGATGATTGTTACTGAGGATGGTGGGTATGAGTCCGCTAGTGACTATGATGAGGAGACTTTGGCTCTTATTACAAGTGAAGAACACGGTGGAGATGATTCTGATCATGAGATGCAATACATGGCTGTTGAAGATGATGACATGTATGAATGTTTAGTTGCTCAACGTGTTTTGAGTGTGCAGGTTACACAAGCGGAGCAAAATCAGAGGCATAATTTGTTCCATACAAAGGGAGTTGTGAAGGAACATTCTCTTTGTGTCATCATAGATGGAGGGAGCTACAACAAATTGGCTAGCATGGAGATGGTGGATAAGCTATCTCTCACCACAAGACCATATCCACATCCTTACTACATCCAATGGTTCAACAACAGCGGCATGGTTAAGGTAACACGTACTGTTCATGTGCATTTTAGTATCTCTACATATGCTGATAATGTTGATTGTGATGTGGTACCTATGCAAGCATGTTCCTTATTACTTGGTAGACCATGGCAATTTGATAAAAAATATGTACACCATGGTAGAAACAATCAGTATACTCTTGTTCATAAGGACAAAAAAATTACTTTGCTTCCTATTACTCCTAATTCCATTTTAAAAGATGATATTAATAGAGCTAATAAAGTAAAACAGGAGAAAAATAAGAGTGAAAATCAGATTGTGGTGAAAGAATTGGAGCAACAAATGAAGCCTAATAATAGCTTCTAAAATTAAATTGAAAAGTGCATGTTTACTTGCCACCAAATCTGATATTGATGATCTAGATTTCAGCAAATCTGTTTGATATGCTTTTGTGTGCAAGGAGGCGTTATTTTCTTTCGAGGATGTACCTTCCTCTTTGCCTCCTGCTGTCACTAACATTTTACAGGAGTTCGCTGACATCTTTCCACAAGACGTGCCACCGGGATTACCACCTATTCGAGGGATTGAGCATCGGATTGACTTAATTCCCGGTGCTTCACTACCTAACCATGCGCCATACCATACCAATCTAGAGGAGACGAAGGAGATTATGCATCAAGTACAGGAGCTGCTCGACAAAGGTTATATACGCGAATCTCTTAGTCCTTGTGTTGTTCCTATTATACTAGTGCCAAAAAAGGATGGTACATCGCGTATGTGTTTTGATTGTAGAGGCAGTAATAATATTACTATTCGTTATTGTCATCCTACTCCTAGGATAGATGACATACTTGATGAATTGAGCGGCTCTACAATATTCTCCAAAGTTGATTTGTGTAGTGGATACCATCAAATTCGTATGAAATTGGGAGATGAATGGAAAACAACATTTAAAACTAAGTTTGGATTATACGAGTGATGCCTTTTGGGTTAACTAATGCACCTAGTACTTTCATGAGATTAATGAACGAAGTTTTACGTGCTTTCATTGGACGATTTGTGGTAGTCTATTTTGATGATATACTGATTTATAGCAGATCTTTGGAGGAACATTTGGAACATTTTCGTGTTGTTTTTATTGCTCTACATGATGCACATTTGTTTGGTAACCTTGGGAAGTGCACCTCTTGCACTGACTGAGTATCTTTTCTTGGCTATGTTGTTACTCCATAGGGAATTGAAGTTGATAAAGCCAAGATTGAAGCTATTGAGAGTTGGCCGCAGCCCAAAACGGTCACACACGTGAGGAGTTTTATTGGCCTCGCTGGATACTATATGCGTTTTGTGGGAGATTTCACCACCATTGCTGCACCTCTCAATGAGATTACAAAGAAGGATGTACCTTTTGTTTGGGGTACTGCATAAGAAGAAGCCTTCACGATATTGAAAGATAAGTTGACACATGCTCCTCTACTCCAACTTCCTGATTTTAATAAGACTTTTGAGCTTGAATGTGATGCTAGTGGAATTGGATTAGGAGGTGTGTTATTACAAGATGGCAAACCTGTTGCATACTTTTCTGAAAAATTGAATGGGCCTACTCTGAATTATTCTACTTATGATAAAGAATTATATGCTCTTGTTCGGACTTTAGAAACATGACAACATTATTTACGGCCCAAAGAATTTGTTATACATTCTGATCATGAATCGTTTAAACATATTAAAAGTCAAGCTAAACTGAATCATAGACGTGCTAAATGGGTTGAATTCATTGAGACTTTCCCTTATGTCACTAAACACAAGAAGGGTAAAGAAAATGTTATTGCTGATGCATTGTCTCGTCACTATACAATGCTTTCACAACTTGACTTCAAAATATTTGGTTTGCAGACCATCAAAGATCAATATGTGCATGATGCTGATTTTATAGATGTAATGCATAATTGTAAAGAAGGGAGAACGTGGAACAAGTTCGTCGTTAATGATGGATTTGTGTTCCGTGCTAACAAGCTATGCATTCCAGCTAGCTCCGTTCGTCTTTTATTGTTACAGGAGGCGCATGGGGGAGGATTAATGGGACACTTTGGCATGATGAAGATGAAGGATGAACTTGCTACACATTTCTTTTGGCCAAAGATGAGATGGGATGTTGAGCGTTTTGTTGCCCGCTGCACTACATGTGAAAAAGCTAAGTCACGACTCAATCCTTATGGTTTATATATGCCTTTGCCTGTACCTAGTGTTCCTTGGGAGGATATATCTATGGACTTTGTTTTTGGTTTACCTCGAACAAAAAGGGGAGGGATAGCATATTTGTTGTCGTGGATAGATTCTCAAAAATGGCACACTTTATACCATGTTATAAAAGCGATTATGTTGTTAATGCTGCTGATTTGTTCTTTCCTGAAATTATTTGCTTTCATGGTGCGCCAAATACTATTGTTTCAGATCGTGATACTAAATTTCTTAGCCACTTTTGGAGATGTTAATGGGCTAAGTTGGGGACTAAACTGCTTTTTAGTACTACTTGTCACCCCAAACTGATGCACAAATTGATGTAGTAAAATGAACATTTTCTACTATGCTTAGGGCTGTTTTGAAGAATAATAAGAAAATGTGGGAAGAATGCTTGCCTCATATTGAATTTTCATATAACCGTTCATTGCATTCTACTACTAAGATGTGCCCTTTTGAAATTGTGTATGGTTTCCTACCTCATGCACCTATTGATTTGTTGCCTCTTCCATCTTTGGAGAAGGTTAATTTTGATGCTAAAGAACATGCTGAATTGATTTTAAAAATACCTGAGTTAACGAAGGAAAACATTGAGTGTATTAATGCTAAATATAAAATTGCTGGAGATAAGGGTAGAAAACATGTTGTGTTTGCACCTGGAGATCTTGTTTGGTTACATTTGCGTAAGGATAGATTTCCTAATTTGCGCAAATCAAAGCTAATGCCACGTGTTGATGGTCCTTTTAAGGTGTTAGAGAAAATAAATGATAATGCATATAAACTTGAGCTGCCTACAGATTTTGGGGTTAGTCCCACTTTTAACATTGCAGATTTGAAGCCTTAATTGGGTGACAAAGATGTGCTTCAGTCAAGGACGACTTTATTTCAAGAAGGGGAGGATGATGAGGACATCAATACCATTGTTAAACCCACAGCCCCTGCTGCTATACATACTCGACCAATTACTAGAGCTCGCGGACGCCAATTGAATTACCAGGTACATTCGTTTCTTGGTAATGATTCTAATGTTCATGAGAATATGATGCTGCCTAAATTGGATACATTTGTTTTCCATGCAAATGAAGGGCCTATCTTGGACAAGAAAGATGAACCTTGGAGCAAGTTCAAGCATGGAGATGATGGCATGCGCAAGGGGAACAAGAACGGAGTTACACGTGATGATTCCAGGGCTTTGAAGCCACCATAATGAGTGCATGAAGCCTTGGACGAAATATACAAGATGCCACTTCATAAATTTCATCCAGAGACTATTCTAGGTGCTGTGTCACCTTATTTTTGGGCCAGACCCATGTAATTTCGAAATACTTGATTATAGTCTATTTTTAGAGTCTATATGTGTGGGAAAACAAGAGTTAGGGTTGGTTTCAGACCCCTCCTCCAAGGGCCACGAAATTCCCCCTCTCTCCTCCATATATACAGCCCTTAGGGCATTGTTTAGACTTTGGGGGGTTTTGTTTAGATTAAAAGTTCGCCATAGCTGCAAATTCGCGTACTTTGTTTGTGTTCAACGACCAGACAAAGACGTCATAGAACCCCACCTTCATCAATAAAGCTTTCATCTTATATTCGCAATATCCAGATTGCAATATCAGTTTCTTGCTTGTTCTTCATTTGCTCGCAGGAAACAGACCCTCGTGGTCAGGTTGATCATGCTCCGGCGTGGTCAATAACCCCTCAGAAGTTGGTTTAGCGATTGCTATGGCGCGACATCTCGCACGTTCATAGTCGAATCGTCATGGTCGACTCTCACAGAAAATGATAGCCACCATCTCATCGAAACATCGCGACACGTTCGCCTCTATCACAATGTTTACCTAGGTTCGGGCCCTCTTAATGGAGGTAATACCCTACTTGCTGCTTGATTGACTTTGATGAGTATAGGGGTTACAAGATTTGATCTCTCGAGATCGTAATGGCTAAACTCTAGATGTCTAGCCTGCGTTATTATGACTGGCTCTACTAACTAAACCCTCGAGTTTATATGGACAATGGAGGTGGCTAGGGTTGTACAGAGAAATGAATCTTCATATCCGAATGCCAAGCTTGCCTTCCACGCCAAGGAGAGTCCCATCCGGACACGGGGGGAAGCCTTCTATCTTGTATCTTCATGGCCCACCAGTCCAGCCCATGTCGCATAGCATGGACGCACGGGGAACCCCTAATCCAGGACTCCCTCGTAGCCCCTGAACCAGGCTTCAATGACGATGTGTCTGGCGCGCAGATTGTCTTCGGCATTGCAAGGCGGGTTCCTCCTCCGAATACTCGAAAGTAGTTGATCAAAAGAACTATATCCGGCTCTGAACAATAGTTACAACCCTGAACCACGAGGGAAAAATACTTAAGCAAAAATAGGTTATGTCTTCTGGCAACTTTTTTGGCGAGGCATTGAGTCCCGACCTTATTATTATTTCGAACCATTTTTTCAACCTCCCGTTTCGCGTTTCGAAGTGCAACTTCTAGTGGCACGTCTTGTCAAAGCAGAGGTCGTGTCCCCTTATTGCGGGATTTTCATCAATGAGCGATTGGGTAATCCAACCATGCGATCCGCTCAACCCCTTGGGAATAGGCAAATTTTAAGACTTGTGCGAGGTTGTTTGATATTCGTTGCCTTTATAAAGGGATAAGAATCCATCCTTTACCCCACGCCTTCTCCTTCCATAGCCATCCCATCTTTGAGCTCCAGCACCCGAGTCTTAATCTTTCTCCATTTCCACCACGTTCCCCGACCATGTCCGGATCCGGCTCTCAAGGCAAGTGGGTGGCCTCTTCCGTGACGAAGAAGGATATCCAGGGACTCCGGGAGGCAAGGTACTTAACCGCGGAAATCACACACATGCTTTCGACAAAGGGGCCTGGCAAGAGGTTCGTGTTAATCCCCCACTTCCTCCACGGGTTAGGGTTTCCCCTTCACCCCTTTGTTCGTGGCCTCATGTTCTACTATGAGCTAGATTTTCACGATCTAGCCCCGAACTCCTTCCTCCATATCTCGGCGTTCATCGTCATGTGCGAGGCATTTCTCCGCATCCCCCCACACTTCGGCCTATGGCTTAAGATTTTCAACGTGAAGCCGAAGCTGGTAGATGGGGAGCACACGGATTGCGGCGGGGCCATGGTGAGCAAGCTTCCTCACGCTATCTGGCCTAAAGGGTCCTTTGTGGATACCGTCAAGACATGGCAGCAGGAGTGGTTCTATATCACCGAACCCCGCGGTACCAAGTGGGCAACCACTCCTACATTTAGATCCGGCCCCCTCTACGACTCGCGTCATGGACCAATAAGGGTCCGGACAGGGGATCGACCGATGAGGTGCTGATGCTGCAAAAGAACACCCGCCTCACCCGCCTCACTCGCGTCATGGACCAATAAGTATCATAGAGAAGAACACTCGCTTCACCGACATGATTCAAGTGATGCTTATCCGACGAACCCTTCCCTGCCAGCGACGGCCTCTCCGTCTATGGGAGTTTAATCCGGATGGGCCGTGAATTCTGCAACAATTCTTCGGCACGACACACAAAGAGATTTGGAAATTGCTCTTTAGATCTCAAAAGTCGTGGCCGGAGACGTCCGAAGATGTTGGTCTTGACCGCAACCATCCCCCGGTAAGGGCTAAGCTTCCGCCGATAGCTTGGTTTTTTAATCCAAGGGGATGCACTAACCATTTCATCCTTTAAACAGGTCTGGACAAACAAGGCAGAGCGGATCAGGTGTCCGGCCACCCTTCCGGAAGGCTCAACCTATCCTCTCCTAATGAGGATGAATAGGTTTTAATTCACGTTTGGTAAAAGAGAAATAATAATTAAGGAAAAGGGGAAGGCCATATAGGGTCGAACCGTATTATGGGCTTGTCTATATTGTGCCTCTGCTGATGCCCAAGGTATTTTGAGTGCATAAGTATGCACGCGCGGTATGAATTTTGTGGATGTGTGTAGCGATCGACGGAGGCTAAACTGCTAGTCCAGCTCGGGAATTACCGAGCTATCAGCATGCGGAACTGACCGGTCTTGTTTAATAAAGTCCGGCCGCTTGATGGCCGATGGGGTGTGCAGCTTGACAGGGCCGCTCTGTACTTCGGCCGTGATGGCCGCGGTATGCTCCTCAGTACAGAGGGAGCGTTCCATGTTTCCATTGATTGTAATGATGCCACATGGGCCAGGCATCTTAAGCTTTAGATAAGCATAGTGCGGGACCGCATTGAACCGGGCGAAAGTGGTTTGTCCGAGCAGTGCATGATATCCACTGCAGAAGGGACGATATCAAAGATCAAGTCTTCGCTTCGGAAGTTGTCTGGTGAACCGAAGACGACTTCCAATGTTATTGAGCCCATCCAGCAGGCCTCTACACCAGGTACTACTCCTTTAAAGGTAGTTTTAGTGGGCTTGATTCTTGACGGATCAATGCCCATTTTGCAGACAGTGTCCTGATAGAGCAGGTTGAGACTGCTGCCGTCGTCCATGAGGACTCGCATAAGCTGGAATCCATTGAATATTGGATCGAGGACTAGAGTTGCTGAACCTCCATGATGGATACTGGTTGGGTGGTCCTTTCGATCGAAGGTGATCGGACCAGCCGACCATGGGGTTGAAATTTGGGGCGACCGGTTCGACGACATAGACGTTCCTTAATGCGCGCTTGCCCGCCTGCTTGGGGATATGTGTGACATATATCATACTCACCGTTTT